>NC_142954.1:20635146-20640146 GCF_046866305.1 Octopus bimaculoides | reverse complement strand
TGGTAACGAAGAGAGAGAAGAGGAGGGAGAAGGGGAAGAGGGTGGGGAAGAAGGGGGAGAAGAGGGGAAAGGTAGAGAGAATAATTACAAAATGATATATCGCTCATATAATTTTGGTAATTGTAATGAAGTAAAAATAGAAAGTGTTAACCACTCTTTAATTTCCAGTGATGTATGGTGCTTGTTGCCGCAATGTGTGCCACTACTTTAAATCCCTTATTTTGGCATTTAGTATGAAACCTGTCGACCAGTTTTGACTCTGGTGCCTAACATTCAGATTGTTTTACAGGTACAGACAATTATGTTCCTTTGTTTCTCATTCAAATGTCTTAGTGTTAGGTCACATATATGAGATTGTGATTTCAATGTCATTCCATACATTTATCAATCATCTTACAAATACACGTCGTCGTCTAGCACAGGTTATGGTTTCGAGATTTTCTCCCATAGTCTAACAAACTTTTGTTTCTCTTATAAACGATACAATTGATTATATATATATATATATATATATATATATATATATATATATATATATATATATATTATGTATTTCTCATTCCATTACTCTCCATGCTTTTTTCGTTTTCTATATTTCTTTCTTCTCCTCATAACACGTCCTTTCTGGGAGGGGTGGGCAACATGGATCTGGGTTCAGTCCCACTGTGTGGCACCTTGAGATAGTGTCTTCAACTATAGCCTCAAACCACCCAAAGCCTTGTGAGTGACTTAGTAGATGGAAACTAAAAGTAGCTGTTGTATGTACATATATATGTATATATCTATGTATGTGTGTCTTTGTGTTTGTCCCCCACCACCACTTGACAACTGAACTATATATATATATATATATATATATATATATATATATATATATATGTGCATATATATATATATATATATATATATATATATATATATATATGTATTGTTGTTGTTGGCACTCCGTCGCTTACGACATCGAGGGTTCCAGTTGATCCGATCAACGGAACAGCATGCTCGTGAAATTAACGTGCAAGTGGCTGAGCACTCCACAGACACGTGTACCCTTAACGTAGTTCTCGGGGATATTCAGCGTGACACAGTGTGACAAGGCTGACCCTTTGAATTACAGGCACAACAGAAACAGGAAGTAAGAGTGAGAGAAAGTTGCGGTGAAAGAGTACAGCAGGGTTCGCCACCATCCCCTGCCGGAGCCCTATAGAGCTTTTGGTGTTTTTGCTCAATAAACACTCACAACACCCAGTCTGGCAAAATACTGGGGTTGATTAGTTTGAGTTAGCTCTTCATGCTAGCACTCAGACATGGTTAAAAATCTAAGGACTGAAACAAGCAAAAGGACAAGGAAAAATATATACTAATATATATATATATATATATATATATATATATATATATATATACATACACACACACACACACACACAAATAGACATATGTATACACACACAGACACACACACACACACACACACACACATATGTATATATATACTCTATAATGTTCTACACTCATAGAATAGATAAGAAAAGAAACCACAGGCATTTGTCAAATGTTACATATCGAATAGGAAGAGGAGGATGAGGAGGCAGAGAGGAAGCAGAATCAAAGAAAGATGACAACAAAGTGTTCAAAAGACAATAAAAATGTAGCTGAAAAGATTTCCAATTCGCTTTTAAGAAATATCCAAATTACCAGGATGAAATTCAATTCCAATTTAAATAAATAGATTTAAAATGAAGAATTCAATGAAAGAATAGAAAATGGAATTTGCCATTATTGCTTGAGGAAGGTTTTGTTTAGCTGTGGAATATTAGCTCTACTGATAATTGCTTTTAAGTTTGTGTTTGAGGTTTGATTTTGTAGCATTTTATGTTTTACAGGAATTCTGTGTTCAAAATATGTGTGGAGAGGAAAATTCTATATCTGAGTGTATATATGAAAGGGTTAAAGGAGAAAGAAGGAGAGAAGGATAGGTGAGAGAGGGGGAGAGATAGAGAGGGGGAGTGACAGAATGAGAGAGATGTTGTATGTGGAAATGTATATAATCTATGAATGGAGGGATTGATATATTATTATACTTACATATTCCTTATACATACATGAGTATATAATCATTATGCATACATCAATATATATATATATATATATATATATATATATATATATATATATATATATATATATATATATATACAGAGAGAGAGAGAGACAGAGAGATGTACACACACATATATACATGAATATACAGTCATTATGCATACATCAATATATATATATATATATATATATATATATAGAGTGAGAGATAGATAGATAAATAGATAGATAGATAGATAGATAGATAGATATACACACACGTGTACATATATATATATTATATTTATATGGATGTATGTATTTATTAATATGCATGTATGTGTATATGTATGCATGTACGAAAAGAGAGATAGACAAAAATTTTGTGTGGTTCTTTATTTTTGGTAAAGAATTTTTTGTTCAATGCATGCATGCATACACACATACACACCCACACACACCTATGTGTACACCCCTCCACACACCTATGTGTACACCCCCACCCCCACACACATATATCTTGAAAGGAGTAGGGAGAGAGAGATTATGGAGATTCTCAAAGACAGAGATAACTTTATTCTTTTGAAGAAGAAACAAAAGATTAAAATATTTTCCAAAGCTGATTTTCTTCTGCAATTACGAACCAGAAGTTGACATTTCACAGAATTCAGTAATTGTACATGTTAATCTTATGCTGCCGAATATACAATAGACTTGCAATTGTGTTTCCATGTGAATTATTATAGAATCTCCTGCCTCTGTTCCTCAACACACATCCATTTATTATCTGTCAACTTATGCTTGTCTTTAATTACAAGTCTACATATTTTTAAAAGCTTTTCAAAAGCGCTTAGATAGAATTTCGTTATATTTTTAATGCTGAAATTTCCTTTCCCTCCTCTTATTCTTGACTTCAGCAGAGCCGATGCCATGAATAAATGCATTTGTGAATTATGAGAAGATCATTATTTCCATTATCACATTTTAACTCTTTAGCCATATGCACCCCAAATATTCTGCTTGTTTTATTTTCAAACTGGTCGTATCGAGCCTGTCACACCTATCCTGCAATGTCATTCTAAAAGTAAACAATCATATCAATGAAACCTCAAAGTTGTGAGATAATGCATGATTAATTCAAAACTGTGAATTTTGTTGTTGGCACTCCGTCACTTACGGCAATGAGGGTTCCAGTTGATCCGATCAACGGAACAGCCTGCTCGTGAAATTAACGTGCAAGTGGCTGAGCACTCCACAGACACGTGTACCCTTAACGTAGTTCTCGGGGATATTCAGTGTGACACAGTGTGACAAGGCTGACCCTTTGAATTACAGGCACAACAGAAACAGGAAGTAAGAGTGAGAGAAAGTTGTGGTGGAAGAGTACAGCAGGGTTCGCCACTATCCCCTGCTGGAGCCTCATGGAGCTTTAGGTGGTTTCGCTCAATAAACACTCACAACATCCGGTCTGGGAATCGAAACCGCGATCCTATGACCGCGAGTTCGCTGCCCTAACCACTGGGCCATTGCGTCTCCACAAAAACTGTGAATAAAGAAGGATTATATTTGACAGGATAATCCGTTTACTAAAGGGTGCTAGTAGCAGGCCCAAAATATTCTACCTGTTTTATGTCCAAACTGGTCAGATCCAACCTCTCACACTTAACCTATAATGTCATTCTACAAATATACAAACACACCATTGTAATCTCAAAGTTACAAGATAACGCTTGATTAATTCAAAACAAAGTGAATAAAAAAACTTTACATTTGACAGAGTAATCAGAATGCTAAAGGATTAAAATTGCCCTACCAGTCCCAGCATGAATGAAATAAGTAAATGATTGTATTTCGGCCAGAGTTCTTTCATCACACTTCTGTGACCTCATCAGTGGTCATTTGCTTTCTTCTTTCTTGTTTGTGTCTCTCCTGACTAACAATCTGCCATTTTGTATTCCTGTTGTATGTGTCTTTATTTGCACATGCGTATATCCCTATGTGTGTCTATGTTTAGTAAGTGTGCGTGTGGAGATGTGTATGGTACCTCCATTATCACATTCTCACACATTCCCCCACACACACACTTGAAATATTGGTGTGGAATAAACAATAATTGATGGGGGCCCATCTTGAAGAATCTTTAGTCATATAAATTGATTTCAATTCTTATGTTTTTGTAAGCCTGGTACTTTATATATATATATATATGATGACCTTTCAGTTTCTGTCTACCAAATCCATTCGCAAGGCTTTGGTTGATCCAAGGCTGTAGTTTAGAAGAGGTTTGCCCAGGGTGCCACACAGTGGGACTGAACTCAGAACTATGTGATTGGAAAGCATGCTTCTTACTACACAGCCACAACATACATATATATGTGTGTGTGTGTGTGTGTGTGTGTGTGTCTTTGAGTCTGTGTTCTTCCCACATCGTGGAGGCGCAATGGCCCAGTGGTTAGGGCAGCGCACTCGTGCTCATAGGATCGCAGTTTTGATTCCCAGACCGGGTGTTGTGAGTGTTTATTGAGCAAAAACACCTAAAAGCTGCATGAGGCTCCGGCAGGGGATGGTGGCGAACCCTGCTGTACTCTTCCACCACAACTTTCTCTCACTCTTTCTTCCTGTTTCTGTTGTGCCTGTAATTCAAAGGGTCAGCCTTGTCACACTGAATATCCCCAGAAGCTACGTTAAGGGTACACGTGTCTGTGGAGTGCTCAGCCACTTGGATGTTAATTTCACGAGCAGGCTGTTCCATTGATCGGATCAACTGGAACCCTCGTCGTCGTAAGCGACGGAGCGCTGACCACGACAACTTCCCACATCACCACTTGACAACCGATGCTGGTGTGTTTACATCCCTAGAGCTATACTATAAAAAACACTTGCCTGAGGTGTCATGCATTGAGACTGAACCCAAAACCAAA
>NC_142954.1:20612646-20620146 GCF_046866305.1 Octopus bimaculoides | reverse complement strand
TATATATATATATATATATATATATATATATATATACATACACACAGTTGAAACACTTCTGTCACACGGGACCTTGAAGACTGCTAGAAAGCGGGAAAGTATACTAGCCCCTATATATATTTAATACTCAGTATTTCATATATTCAATAAGACATTCAATACTTCATTTCACTCCACTATATATACTATATATTCCATATTTTATATAAAACAAAAAATTTTATAAGAATATAGATAAAACATAAAAAACAGAGTTGGAATTCTTTTGAATAATATATTCCTCTATACACTATCATACAAACCCCTTTTTTTTTAACTTTTAAAATTTATATATGTAAATATATATATATATATATATATATATGGGTCGAAACAATTGTAGTGATCAATGAAGATTTTTGTATATTCCATTATCTTCTGTCTCTCTCATTAATTTATACATGCATATATATATATACACAGACACATACACACACACTCACACTCACACACAAACCCCCACACCACCACACATATACACACACATCCACACACAGATATACATACATACATATCACATAGAAAAATGCAAGCTAGAAAAATAATATTAAGACTATAAACCTGGAAAATTACAGGATAAGTTCTTATACTTGGGAAAGTTCAGGACAACCTATTACATGTGGTAAAGTACAGAACAAGAAAATTTTTACTTAAAATATTGCAGCTAACGATAAAATTTCAAATAAAATATTTAGATTTAGAAAACATTAGCTTTTATTACAACTAAAAATTTTATTACAAGTTAGTTTTTCTATTTGTTATTACTTGTTACTTCTATTAAAAGTAAAAAAATAACTCAATTAAAATAATTTTTGCACATTAAAAAATTCATTTTTTTAATTATTATATCGAAAATTGAAAATAGGTTATAAAAAATAATAATAGTACATAATTAGTTAATACAATAAATAGGATAATACAAAAATTAATTATATTTTACAGTAAAATCTACCTGGAACAACAAATTCACAGAAAAATTTGCTTAATTTATTGGCAAGTCTTGAGCCAATAACCTATTCTTTACATAATGAATTTGCCTACCATATATACTATTCTACTTTGCATAAAACTTTAGCTATATCGGTACATCTGGCTCTCATTTCTTAAGTATTCTAATATGTCACTATTTTAACAAAATGATGGTACCTTTTTTAATTATAATGTTACTTTGTAAATTAAAATAAAATAATTTTTAATATTTAAATTTTATCCTTAGCTGCGATATCTTAAGTAAAAATTTCTTGTTTCTATACTTTACCAGATGTAATAAGTTGTCCTGAACTTTTCCATATGTAATAGCTTGTCCTGTAATTTTCCAGGTTAAGAATATAATTCCCCTTGCTCAAATTTTCCCATGTAATCCATGTTTTTTCCAGGCTATTCTATGATACTAATTAATAACGTGTCAAATGTGGCAATTAGCAGTGTCATTACTCTTTTACTATTTTAATTGTTTCAGTCATTTGACTGTGGCCATGCTGGTGCACCGCCTTTTAGTTGAGCAAATCGACTCCAGGACTTATTCTTTGGAAGCCTAGTACTTATTCTATCGGTCTCTTTTGCCGAACCGTTAAGTTATGGGGATGTAAACACACCACCATCGGTTGTCAAGCGATGGTGGGGGGACAAACACAGACACACAAACACACATGCATATATATATATATACATATATACGACGGGCTTCTTTCAGTTTCCGTCTACCAAATCCACTCACAAGGCTTTGGTCGGTCCGAGGCTATAGTAGAAGACCCTTGCCCAAGGTGCCACGCAGTGGGAATGAACCCAGAACCATGTGGTTGGTAAGCAAGCTACTTGCCACACAGCCACTCCTGCGCCTAGAATTGATAACTTTTTCCTGATCCCAGTGATGCCGGTGACAGATAATGATAATGATGACAACAATGATAATGATGATGATTATGACAATGACGATTATAACAGCAATGATGACAATGATGGTGCTACTGCTGCTGCTGACGACGATGATAATGAGAGTGGCAATAATAATGTTGTCAAAGATGATGGTAACGATGATGACAACGACAATGATGCTGCTGCTAATGATGAAGCTGATGTTGCTGCTGATGATGCTGATGCTGATGATGATGAGGATGATGATGATGCTACTGGTGATGATGGTTATAAAGACAATAATGACGACAATGGCAACGATGATGACGATGATGATAATGATGGTGACGATGATCACAACGATGTCAAAGACGACAATAATGATGACAACAATGATAACGTCAAGGATGAAGATGACAAAGATGATAAAGACGACGATGCTGAATTATATATACATTCAACACATGCTAGTATCTGTTGCAAGCTGATCATTATGACATTGTTCAACAGAAGCCAATCATTGCTCTGATACGGTCAATCGAAACAAATTAATTTCCTTCCACGCATCACTGAACTCGTTACATCGGTTTCACAGTCGTCACACTGTTGCTCTGTCTCTTCAAAAAGGCTCATTATACTAAGTGTCTCATCCGTCTACGCTATCCAAATATATGATAATGATTTCGAATTTTGGGGCAAGGCCAGCAATTTTGGCAGAAGGGGGTAAGTTGATGACATCAACCCCAGTGCTCGACTGGTACTCATTTTATCAGCACCAAAAGGATGAAAGGCAAAGTCTACCTCGGCAGCATTTGAACTCAGAACTTGAAGATGAATGATATGCTGTTAAGCTGATGACTCTGTCAACTCACCACCTTCATAATAATAATAATAATAATAATAATAATAATAATAATAATAATAATAATAATAATAATATATGATGATGATAATAATAATAAAAATGGTTTGACATTTTTCCACAAGGGTAGCAATTTTAGGGGAGGGGATGAGTCGATTACATCGACCCCAGTGTTCAACTGGTACTTATTTTATTGAGGAATGTATCTGTACTCATACCTTTCAGCCTTGTCCACGAGACAACCTCTATACAAGCAAGTTTCTATCAACTGAATCCACTAAAAACGCTTTAATTAGTATATGACCATATTAGAAGACATTTTCTCAAAGTGCTATGCAGTGGAACTGAACCTGAAACCGTGTGATTGGGAAGCAAACATCTGAACCATACAGCTACACCTGTGTCTATCATTTATCTCATACAAAACCACCACAATTTGTTTAGTAACTATTCTCTATTACCCAAAACTCTTTTGTCATTTCTGTTCTCTGCCCATACAGAAAATTAAACTAAAATTGTTTGAATGGCAAAAGAAATGGCATCTTGTTTGTAAAACAACTTGCAATTAACTACCAAAATCAAAATTTTTAATGGAGTGAGAAAAATAATCGACTGATGTTATAGAACATTGACCTTTGTAATGAGCAACAAGTAACAAGTGAGTGGAATTATGTCCAAATACCCGTATGATCAGAAGTTTAAGAAAAAAGTAAAATATTCAATAAATACAGATTTCCCCAGCCACAAAAATAGTTCTTGAAATTAAGGTAATGAGAAAACAGAAAATATTTACACTCTGAAATAACAACAACTACAACACCAATAACAATGGTTTCAAATTTTGGTTTCAAACTTGACTGCTCTCACAAACGAGAATACTAAAAATGAACCCGACTGCTCTCAAAAATTAAGTGAAAAAAACGGAAAAATAATCCAGAATCCTTGTCCAGTACTCGATTGATACAAATGGTAGTCATGGACTGTGAAGGTGGCTGTAGAAACTAATTCAGATCAATGTGAATAAATAAGCATTACATTTGACTGAGAAATCTGAATGCTAAAGGTTTAAATATCATTAGGAATTGTAGAATAAAAAATAAAAATTTATTTTGTGTATTATAGAAGTATAATCGATTTATTGCATATAAATTTTAACAAAATCTTACAGTGACCCCAAAGGGTCATATGGACACCAGTTGAGTACCGATGCTGTAGCTGAAAACTCTTGTGGTGCTAAACCCTACTCCCAACACAGCAGTAGAATAAATTTTTTAAACCCCCCAAACACACAGATACACACACCCAGCTATGTCTAAACCCACTATTCATGCGTTAGGTTCTAAACACTTAACCATATATGGAAATTAGCGTAAAAGTTAATTATTTTTATTAAACGTAATTAAATTCATGGTAATTTCAATAATTAATAGAAACACACAAGGGGAGTATATTTGATTAAAATATGGCAATAAAAAGGTTAAAGAGCATATTGGAATCCCAGAAATTAAATAGAAAATGTAAAAGGGTGAAAAAGAGATAAAAATGTAGAATCTATGTTGCAATATAAAATTTTAATTTTCCAGAATATGAATGCTATCACGTGAAGGTATATTTACAATATGTATTGATTATTGATCTGTTAAGCAGCCTGATTTGCATAATATAAATGTATAATGGAGTATAATTAAAAATGAAAATGGATCTTCGTCAGTTTCAGTAATAAATAAAGTTTTATATAGCTTAGAGGTTCAATATAGGTTTATATAGCATTGGTTTCTGTCATCATCATTGTCATCATCGCTGTCATTGTTGTCATCATTAACGTCATCATCATCATTAACGTCATCATCATCATCATCATCATCACTGTCATCATCGTCATGATCATAATCATCATCATGATCATTGTCATCGTTGTTATCATCTTCATCATCATCATCATCGTCATCGTTGTCATCATCAACAGCATCCTCTGCCTCCTCCTCCTCATCATCTTAGTTGTTTTAACGTCTACTTTTCAATGTTTGCTTGGGTCAGATGGAAATTTTTGAGGCAAATATTCTTTGGGCTGGATGCCTTTCCTGTTGCTAACCCGAAGCAAAACACTAAAAACAAATAACATTACTTGTATGACAGGGAGAGACACTCGTTGAGAACCATCATATACTGTCAGAACAGACACACACACACACACACACACAAGACAAGGCATGAATAAGTCAAGTTTACTACAATATATAATGACTATTATTTATACCTTGTCTTGTGTGTCACTCTGTGTAAAAGACCAGCTTGACTGAGACCACAATCATGGACTTACAATATAGAATAGTGATGAATTATAGCTTCAGACCCTGCCACAAGAATACTTGAAGTTCTTTACTAATCTAAACAATATCGTTAGCTTGGTGTACCAACAGAGATCTTATAAAGTGTTTTGCTCAGATCAATAATCCCTCACTAATTACTCTGTTTTGATTTACATACATACATACATTGTTGTTGTTGTTGGCATTCCATCAATTATGACGTCGAGGGTTCCAGTTGATCCGATCAACGGAACAGCCTGCTCGTGAAATTAACGTGCAAGTGGCTGAGCACTCCACAGACACGTGTACCCTTAACATAGTTCTTGGAGATATCCAGCGTGACACAGTGTGACAAGGCTGACCCCTTGAATTACAGGCACAACAGAAACAGGAAGAAAGTGTGAGAGAAAGTTGTGGTGGAAGAGTACAGCAGGGTTCGTCACCATCCCCTGCCGGAGCCTTGTGGAGCTTCAGGTGTTTTCGCTCAATAAACACTCACAACGCCTGGTCTGGGAATCGAAACCGCGACCCTATGACCGTGAGTCCGTTGCCCTAACCACTGGGCCATTGTGCCTCCACACATACACACATACATACATACATGGGTTGAGGTTCCCTACAACTGTTTCAGACATGTTATTTATTGAACAAAAGTGTTACATAGTGCAAAGAATCATTTACTTCAGGTGGAATGAGTAAAACTTATGATTCTTCACATAGGATTCTTAGGATTCTTCACGTATACAGAACATAGTGTAAGTTAAAACTCCAATCTAGGTTATAGCTATATATATAGTGAAACAAGTCAGGAAAGCTTTTTTTGTTGTCGCATCATACCACAGTTGTGCTATGGCATACTTCGTCCAATCAGGGCTGGGCGCATATGAATACTAGAAACAATTCTCTGCCGAAGAAGAGAAGTGGGTTTTTTAATTTAGTTAGCAAAAAGACAGTGGACCCATAACCAC
This sequence comes from Octopus bimaculoides, assembly GCF_046866305.1. NCBI lineage: Eukaryota > Metazoa > Mollusca > Cephalopoda > Octopoda > Octopodidae > Octopus > Octopus bimaculoides. The sequence continues at coordinate 20,614,114 of NC_142954.1, read as the reverse complement.
TCTCTTTTGACATGGAACAGCTACTTACTTTTGCACACCAAGGTTGTGTTTGCCAGCTCTGAATTATATTTCATTTCCCTTTCAACATAGAACAGCTCCTTGTTTTTCACATCAACTTTGCACAATTAACTCTGAATGATATTCGCTCTCAATTAACCTCTAAATCCTTATTTCTAATGTAAGCAATAAAAGCTTTTCTCTGACTCATACACACACAGACTACACTCGTTCTACTTGTCAGCTCTTGTTGATTAATTTTATGCCTTCTGATATATTTCCTTTTATCATCTTTCACACAATAGAATAGTGACAACACATTCACTACGCAGGTGACACTATAAATGCACTCACACTAAATTACCAGACACAACAAATGGACACACTCATTAATTTGGTGACTTCTCTACAATATGCCAGGTTTCTTTCAGTTTCCGTCTACCAAATCCACTCACAAGGCTTTGGCCGGCCCGAGGCTATAGTAGAAGACACTTGCCCAAGGTGCCACGCAGTGGGACTGAACCTGGAACCATGTGGTTGGTAAGCAAGCTACTTACCACACAGCCACTCCTGCGCCTATATATATATATATATATATATATATATATATATATATATAGAAAGGGCTTCCTATAGTTTCCATCAACAAAATCCACATCCTTGCAAAATCATTTCAGAAGATAATTGCCCAAAGGTGCCACACAATGGGAGTGAGCCCAAAACCACACACATGGTTGTAAAACGATTTATTTAACTACAGAGCCATGCCATCGAAACAATATGTTGGGGAAAAAGTTGGAATAACAAGCTTTATAGTTCTGTGAATGTAATAGCAACTAACGTTGATTAATTCTAAAAATTCGGTTTTCCTTTGATAATGCTGCTTGTACAGTAACAACATATTAATCACAGAGAGATCTCTGAGTTTAAAAGAACAGCCACAACTGTGAGAGACCAATTTGCCATTCTATATATCTTTAATTTAATGGCATTAACTGGAATAAATTCTGATTTCTTTGCAGATGGACTACGAGGAGTTTAGACAGATTATAAATTAATTTCCAGTTATCAATACCTTACCGTTCGTTATTTAATAAACAAGAAAAGAAAGAAAGAAAGAATGAGATCCGCCACCTTTCCTACCTCATGAGAACTGTGGCATATTTTATTAGATACAGTTGCAATAGCTTGTAGTAAATAAAATATTATTTACTCTTCGTGTAATTTGTTTCTTCAGGATGGTTTACTAAGGAATCAATTTACTTGTGGAATTTTTTTGGATGTCCGTTCAATGGAATAAATTTTTCTATATTGGTCAAGTGTTTTTAATGGATTTCTATACTGGAGGACAAAAAAATAAAAATAAAAAAAAAATATGAAAAGCTAAATCAAATTTGAATAAGGATTTTCTTTCCGAAATCTCATTCTTCCTTTCTTTCATTCTTTATTTCGTTTTACTTGTTTTTGTTAA
>NC_142954.1:20601175-20606175 GCF_046866305.1 Octopus bimaculoides | reverse complement strand
CACTAGTTCTTTTGTTTTGGGATATTTCATAATCAAAGTCACTCAGCAGTAATTTATAGAACCACCAGGCATATATAGCTTGTTTCTTTGACTCATATCCTGTTTTTAGCCTCTGATGCTTAATATTTCCTGAAGTGTAGAAGGAAAATTCTAAAACTGTCTTGTGTAAGAGGTGTATGGAATGCTACCAAAATAGAATTTTCAAAATGATCAAATATGGAGTTGCAGTTGGTGGAGCTTTGAAAATATTCAGATGATCTCTCATAATTGCAGTTTAATAATAGACAAACCAGTTTTTATTTTGATGGCATAAATCCATATTTCTTGCAATTATTTCACCATTCTTCCTTTTAAACCCAAATTTCTGGAACTAGAAATATGGCACATGGTCTAGTTTGTCTTTTTTTTTTTCTTCCCATTACTTGTTTCAGTCATTAAACTGTGTCCATGCTGGGGCACCATCTTGAAGAATCGTCCCCAGTACTCTTTTTTTTTTTTTAAGCATGGAACCTATTCTATTGATTTCTTTTGCCAAACTGCTATGTCACAAGATGTAAACATACCAACACAAGTTGCCAAGTGGTGATGGGAGACAAACACACACACACACACACAGATATACATATAGACAGATAGATAAATACAAATATAATAGGAGCAGGCATGGCTATGTGGTAAGAAGCTTGCTTCCCAACCACATGGATCTGGATTCAGTTCCCCTGCATAGCACCTTGGACAAGTGCCTTCTATTATAGCCTCGGGCCATAATAGAAGACACTTGTCCATTTACCAAATCCACTTGTGAGTGGATTTGGTAGACGGAAACTGAAAGAAGACCATCACGTGTGTGTGTCTGTGTGTTTGTGTGTATACTCTTTACTCTTTTATGCTTTTACTTGTTTCAGTCATTTGACTGTGGCCATGCTGGAGCACCGCCTTTAGTCAAGCAAATCAACCCCAGGACTTATTGTTTGGAAGCCTAGTACTTATTCTATCGGTCTCTTTTGCCGAACCGCTAAGTTACGGGGATGTAAACACACCACCATTGGTTGTCAAGCGATGGTGGGGGGACAAACACAGACACACAAACACACACACACACACATATATATATATATATATATATATATATATATATATATACACATATATACGACAGGCTTCTTTCAGTTTCCATCTACCAAATCCACTCACAAGGCTTTGGTCGGCCCGAGGCTATAGTGGAAGACACTTGCCCAAAGTGCCACGCAGTGGGAATGAACCCAGAACCATGTGGTTGGTACGCAAGCTACTTAACACACAGCCACTCCTGCGACTATATATTATGTGTGTGTGCGTTTGTCCCTGACCACTACTTGACAACTGGTGTTGGTGTGTTTACAGCCTTGTAACTTAGCAGTTCAGTGAAAAAGATCGACAGCAAAAATACTAGGCTTCAAAAAATATTGTTTAAAATTTTTTTTTGTTTAAAATAAGTCCTGGGGTTAATTCATCATCATCATCATCATCATCGTTTAACGTCCGCTTTCCATGCTAGCATGGGTTGGACAATTTGACTGAGGACTGGTGAAACCAGATGGGTGCACCAGGCTCCAATCTGATCTGGCAGAGTTTCTACATCTGGATGCCCTTCCTAACGTCAACCACTCCGAGAGTGTAGTGGGTGCTTGTACGTGCCACCGGCACGAAGGCCAGTCAGACGGTACTGGCAACGGCCACGCTCGAAATGGTGTATTTTACGTGCCACCTGCACAGTCATTTGTCTAAAAATTCTTCAAGGCAGTGCCCCAGCATGGTCACAGTCTAATGATTGAAACAAGTAAAGAATAAAGAATAAAGAATAAAAGACATTATTTTCCAATGCAGATATTTTACATTGTTTTTTTTTTATTATTTTTAATTAATCTCATCCTTTTGCTTCTCCCCTATATTTTAATCTTATCTTTTAATCTGGATTTGCTTTATCTACCTGCTTCTTTCTTCCCTAATCCGGCAGCTTTGTGGTATTTGTCAAATCTCCTTGGAAACAAAGAATAACATTTTTCTGGATTTTGGCAAATGTTTGGCAAGCAGAATCAGCAATAATTTATTGTTGCCGATGTTGTTGGTGTTGTGGTTATGGCTTCTTCAGTGCATTAATAACCTCTGCTAAAAGATGAAGAGCTCTATGATTAATTTAAGAAATTGTAATTAAAAACTAATGATGATGATGATGGTGGTGATGATGACGATAACGATGATGGATGATGATTATGATAATGCTAATCATCGCTATCTGCATTATTATCACATTTGCAGTCATGTTGCAGTTGTAAATAGCACTTAATCATCATCATCATCATCATTATCATCACCATCACCACCACCGTCATCATCATCATCAACATTCAGGTGATGAGCTGGCAGAATCATTGGCACGCCAAGCAAAATGCCTGGTGGCATTTCGTCTATCTTTATATTCGGAGTTTGAATTCTGCTGACGTTGACTTAGCCTTTCATCCTATTGGAATCGATAAAATAAACTCAGTAACTGGGGTCAATTTAATTGACTTATCCTCTCCTTTGAAATTGCTGGCCTTATACTAAAATATGAAACTATCATTACTATTACTATCATTACTATTATTATTATCATTATTACCATTAGGCGCAGGAGTGGCTGTGTGGTAAGTAGCTTGCTTACGAACCACATGGTCCCGGGTTCAGTCCCACTGCATGGCACCTTGGGCAAGTGTCTTCTACTATAGCCTCGGGCCGACCAAAGCCTTGTGAGTAGATTTGGTAGATGGAAACTGAAAAGAAGCCCGTCGTATATATGTATATATATATATATATATGTATGTGTGTTTGTATGTCTGTGTTTGTCACCCCAGCATCATTTGACAACCGATGCTGGTGTGTTTACGTCCCCGTAACTTAGCGGTTCGGCAAAAAGACACCGATAGAATAAGTACTAGGCTTACAAAGAATAAGTCCTGGGGTGGATTTGCTCGACTAAAGGCAGTGCTCCAGCATGGCTGCAGTCAAATGACTGAAACAAGTAAAAGAGTATTATTATTAAGGCACTGGGCTGGCAGAATCCTTAACGCACTGGACGAAATGCTTAGTGGTACTTCACCCATCACTACATCTGAGTTCAAATGCCACCAAGATCGACTTTACCTTTCGTCCTATAGGGATCAATAAAATAAGTACCAGTTGAACACTGGGGTGGATGTAATCGACTCATCCCCTCCCCCAAAATTGCTGCCCTTGGGGCAAAATTTGAAACCATTATTATTATCATTATTATTATTATTATTATTATTATTATTATTATTATTATTATCATTGGAGGCAGTGAGCTGATAGAATTGTTAGCACCGCAGGTGCAATGCTTAGTGGAATTTCGTCCGTCCTTACATTCTAAGTTCAAACTCCGCCAAGATCGACTTTGCCTCTTCATCCTTTCAGTTATGCACTGGGGTTGATGTGATCGACTTAATCCCTTCCCCCAAATTTGAGGCCTTGTGCTTTCAGTAGAAAGGATTATTGTCATCATCATCATCATCATTATTATAATTATTATTATTATTATTATTACTTTTCATCTTCTTTTAGTATTAATACATTTTTGTTAATCTGCAGCAGACTGTCTGCAAAAAAAAAAAAAAAAATAGAAGACAAACAAACAAACTATACAAAGCACTAATTAAGGTCATTATCAAACGAACAGTTTATCGTCCTTAACAAAAGTTCACACAAAGTAGCAACGAAAATCTGCCCTCTGGCCTAAAAACCGCTAAACCTCAATAACCAACAACGAACAGTACAAAGCTAAAACAGAAAACCTTGCATGAAGGTTGCATCACATATAAAATCATGTAATTGTTTCTGCGGCTTATCTCCACAGGATTAAAAACAGATTAACCATTGCTTTTATTTCTTTTATCTTTGAACATTTTACTTGTTTCAGTCATAAGACTGTGGCCATGCTGGGGCACCACTTTGAAGAAATTTAGTTGAATGAATTGGACTCCAGGGCATATGTTTTATGTTTTTTTTGTTTTTAAAGCTTGGTATGTATTCTATCGTTCTCGGAACCGTGATGTTATGTGTATGTAAACACACCAACACTACTGTGAGACATACAAAAATACAGAGACACATAGAAATATGTCATCATCATCATCATCATCGTTTGACATCCATTTTCTATACAGGCATGGGTGGTCAGTTTAACTGGAGCTGGCCATCCAGAGAGGTGTCCTGACATCAATTGTCTGTTTTGGCATAATTTTCTACGGCTGGATGCCCTTCCTGATGCCAACCACTCTCCTGAGTGCACTGGGTTCTTTCTATGTGCCACAGGCATGGGTACATTTATGTGGCACTGGCATAAGAGTACTTTATGTGTGTGCATGCGTGTGTGAATACACATGTGCACACACAAACACATATGTACATATATCGTTGTCATGGCTGATGCTGTTGTCATGTAACTGGTACCTGTGCTACACCACACGGGGAACTAACCCACAGATTTAGAAAAATCCTGAAGGATACTATGTTAAACATAAAAGTCATGGAAAAACCAGGGAGATTCATTAGGTGAATAATATACAAAACATACCCTTCAGAAAACCCACGTGTGTAGAAGAGAATTGTGTAATGTGCAAATATAGCTCTGGTGTCGACTGCAAAATGCAAAATGTTGTTTACCGAATAAACTGCATGGATGATGATTGTAAAAACCGGAAGACTGCATACATAGGTGAAATGGCGAGAAGTTTGGCCAAGTGCATTGGGGGGGAGGGGGAGTACAGGGATCAAAGTCAAACTTCGATACTCTACCAGAATGCCAAAGAACAACATGGTGGTGTGCTGAACCGGATTAGCATAGAAATCCTGTCTAGACACCCGGACGACGCATCACTACGACAGATACGAGAGTCAGTCTTCATAAAAGAAACATGACCGGTTTTGAATAGTAAATACTCTCATCGGGCAGAAGCCTTACA
>NC_142954.1:20593675-20596175 GCF_046866305.1 Octopus bimaculoides | reverse complement strand
ATGTTTATATATATGTATGTATGTGTATATATATATATATATATATATATACTCTCCATGCCACTGATGTTAACCAGAGGAAAGGCAAAGGCTGATACAGCTTGGCACCAGTGATGTTGCAACTCGTTTCTACAGCTGAGTGAACTGGAACAACGTGAAATAAAGTGTCTTGCTCAAGAACACAACACATTAGCCGGTCTGAAGCTGTAACCACTGAGCCATGCAATAATAATAATAATAATAATAATAATAATAACTGTAAAGGTTGTGCCTATAATAATGGTTGCATTGGGAACTGTAGACAATGAAAGAGACAAATGGTTGAAGATTAGAAGAGAACAACCTGTAAAACATTGCGTAGAGGGACAGGAATGGTTATCAGGAGGGTTTTAAGCACTTGAAAGACTATTGAAATATTGTAGACCCCTAAGGTTAAAAGTAATAACCTGTTACCCACATAAATCCTGCTAAGAATAAGACTGAACCTGAGTCAAGTCTATAATATCAACAGCAACGACCACGGTTACAATGATGATGAAGATGATGATGATGGGAAGGAGGAGGAGGGGGGAGAGGAGGAGGAGGGAGAGGAGGAGGAGGGAGAGGAGGAGGAGGGAGAGGAGGGGGAGGGAGAGGAGGAGGAGGGAGAAGAGGAGGGAGAGGAGGAGGGAGAGGAGGAGGGAGAGGAGGAGGGAGAGGAGGAGGAGGGAGAGGAGGAGGGAGAGGAGGAGGGAGAGGAGGAGGAGGGAGAGGAGGAGGGAGAGGAGGAGGGAGAGGAGGAGGAGGGAGAGGAGGAGGGAGAGGAGGAGGGAGAGGAGGAGGAGGGAGAGGAGGAGGAGGGAGAGGAGGAGGAGGGAGAGGAGGAGGGAGAGGAGGAGGAGGGAGAGGAGGAGGGAGAGGAGGAGGGAGAGGAGAAGTAGGAGGGGAATGACAATGGCAGCATGGTTGTGATTCTATTATATCTGCCAAACACATCATACAAAAAATCTCAATTAATGAACTTAATCATTTTCTGTCAAGTGAATAGCAACAACAACAACAACAACAACAATAATAATGATAATGATAATATTAACAATGATAATAAATAAAATTTTAAGACTTAAAGAGACAACAAAAAATCACCAAAAAAAAAAATAAAACATCCAGTTTTGTGAAAATATTAAGAATCACCATTTATTTCTTGATGGCAATTTATTAATTCTTCAACCAAACTCATTTTTTTTTTTTATAAGAAGCAACAGACTACTTGACCCCCCACCCCACTCAAAGCACCGCATAAAACATCACCCTCCTCGCACACACCTACTTCCCAAATAGTTCATTCTTTAGAAGTGAAGAGAATGTGAATTCTTACTTGGTGTCTGCAACATGAAGTTCTTATGATTTCCTACACAAAATGATGCCATCGTCACAGTAAATGGAATCACTTTTTCAATATTGATTGCTCACAACGTAAATTTATTTTATAATAAATATATTCTATATAAGCTTGTGTGTGTGTGCGCATGTGTTTGTGTGTGTGTGTGTGTGTGTATGTATGTATGTATATATATCAATCTGATTACCTATATATCAGTTTATCTATCTGCTTCTCTCTCTCTCTCTCTGTTTATCTATCTATCTATCTATATATCATCATCATCATCATCATCACCATCATCATTGTCTCACTGTTCACTTCTCTGTACTTGTGTATAGGTCCACCATGTTTCTGTTTCCATGGGTATGAGAACATATGCATATATATATATATATATATGTGTGTAGATGTGTATATATGTATGTATGTACATACATATGCTTTTTTACATGCATGTTTATATTTATATTTTTATATTTTTGAAATTATATGTTCATAATTACATTCTAATATTTTTTCAAATTTATATATATATATATATTTTCAGAATTACATTTATATATTTGTTTTTCGTATTTTTCAAATTTCTTTATTTCAATGCTTACATTCGGTTATAATCATATTTTCATTTCTTGTTTTATATTTATATATAATTTTATACAATATCTATTTTATCTATTTATTCATTTATTATTATTATTATCATTATTATCATTGCAATTATTATTATTGTTGTTGTTGTTGTTATTATTATTATTATTTAATTGAAATTCATGTAAAATGAAATCAATCATGCAGATTTTTGCTTCATTAGATGTTGTCAGGAATTGCTCGTCGATGCACAGTTTTGAAATCTCCAGGAAATTAAGAATATCTTTGTATCGGAAACGGCAATAGCCACAACCAGCCCTCCCCTAATGACCTGGAGATGAGCCAATAAAAGGTGTTGCTATACATGGTTGCTTGATTTCCAAAAAAATTAGCAACGAAATTACATACAAGCACAGATGTGGCCATATGGTTGAGAAGCTTGTTTGCCAACCATGTAGTCTTGGGTTCGTTTTCACAGTGTGCCACCTATGGCAAGTGTCTTTTACTAAAAGCTAGACCAGGTGTGGGCTACCTTTTTGAGAGGGT
>NC_142954.1:20581175-20588675 GCF_046866305.1 Octopus bimaculoides | reverse complement strand
TGCATCTATTTCCATCATAAAATGAAATAAGATTTTTCACTGATTGTAAACAAGCAAGATTAATATTGTTCTAAGTAGATGAAAATGGCTAAGAAGAAATTTATCGGAAACGGTTAATATCAATTTTCGGAAAAAAAATGGTAATTTTATTTACTAGGAAAAAAAAAAATCCACCAAGTTCAGATATTTCTTTTTCATATAAATTTAGTGTTTCTTGTGGGTATTTTTTCAGTTTTTTTCTCGGAGGGGAGGGTTGGTGTTTGGAGTTGATTCGATGTTGCCTCCATTTTATCTAATTCCTGGTAGAATATTTTTGGTTGTGTGCAATCTTTTCATTCAGTAACATTACCCAGGAGATTGTGAGATTTTTACCGTTTTTGTTGGAAATAAACCATACAAATAAAACCACAACAAAAAAAACAATAGAGTCATATAATACACACTCACACATACATGTACATATTCACACATGCATTTATTATATATATATGTATATATACATATATGTGTGTGTGTGTATATATATATATGATATATGTACATACAGAAGACACACATACACATAAATATATATACATATATATATATATATATATATATATATATATATATATATATATATATATATATATATATGTATATATATATATATATATATATATATATATATATATATATATATATACACACATACTTGCACAAGCATATAAGTATATTTATAATATTTATATATATAATATATATTCATACATATACATGTGTGTGTATACATTTATACACAGAGGGACTTACGCATATATGCATGCACGCAGGCACTCACATGCATGCACACACACACATACACGCACACACATGCATATGCACACACAATTTTCTGATATAATTTTTTGAAGGATTTTTTTTTTCTGTTTATGGATTGCAATCTTGCAGTCTCTAATAATTCACTTATTAGAATGATTATCTACTGGCCATTGTTAGAATTTTGTCAGGCGGCGATGGTGGGATGGAAGAACGAGGAGAAAAGACTGGATAAACTACTCATTAGAGAACTAAGGAGATGCATGTGTGTATGTATGTGTTTGTATGTGTTTGTATAAGTTTGTGTGTGTACATACGCATTGGCATGAGTATGTATGCATTTGTGTGAGAACGTATGTATGCATTTGTGTGTGTATGCATGCATTTGTGTGAGAACTATGTATACATTTGTGTGTGTATGTATGTATTTGTGTGAGAATGTATGTATGCATTTCTGTGAGAATGTATGTATGCATTTGTGTGTGTATGTATGCATTTGTGTGTATGTATGCATTTGTGTGTGTATGTATGCATTTGTGTGTGTATGTATGTGCTTACAAGACTATGTCTGTTTTGGTGTGTGATGTGTAAAAAGTGCAGAAAGAATATTAAAAATGGAAGCAAGAGAAGAATTTATGGTACCAGACTTCTTAATGCATGTCTTTGGTGACTCTTGGTGCTTAATTCAAAACCTTGATGTTAGAAATCTTGTAAAAGATCTGAAAGTTCTCATATCTTTTCGTTCTTTGAATATTCGCCTTGTTTCAAGGCTACTGAGCTGGCGGAATCATTAGCAGGCCTGGCAAAATGCTGCTAAGCATTTCTTCTGAGTTCAAGTTCTGTCAAGGTCAACTTTGCCCTTCATCCTTTCAGGGTTGATAAAATAAGTACCAGTCATTCGATTACAGCCATGCTGGTGCACAGTCATAAAGACTTCAGTTGAACAACTTCAATTCACTTCAGTTTTTTTTTATATGTCTCGTATTTATTTTATCATTCACTTCTGCAGAATTGCAAAAGATGTAAACTAATCAACACTGGTTATCAAGCAATGGAGATACACACACACACACACACACATGTACACCATCATCATCATCATCGTTATTATTATTATTATTATTATATGCTTTGCCAGTGTCACATTAAAAGTACTTGATACGAAGAAGAAGAAGAAGAAGAAGAAGGGGGATTATTTGTAAGTAGCATAGCATCACCTTTAATTTTTTTACATATATATATATATATATATATATATATATATATGTGTATATAGTTTTAGGGAAAAGAACCAAGGTTCATGAACTCATCGATGAAAATCCACTGTCACATATAGAAAAATTAATAAGTAAAAGCACAATAAATAAGTATAATATAATACAAAATGAATATCATAAAATAAAGATAATAATTTAATTATAATTTTTAATAAATTGATTTTGAGTTTTTACCTGCAATTTTGGATTTTATCCCTAATATTATTATTATTATTATTATTACATATATATATATATCTACACAGATTCAAATAGACCTACACATGTTTCTACTGCATCAATTAATTACCATTGCAGTTGCAACCATACTATAATCCCCGTGCAGTTTCTTTAGGGTCTTCACTTTAATATCCTTTGATTTAACTAAATAAAATACAGTTCATAGTGAGGGATTATTGATCCAGGCCAAATACTTGATTAGCTCTCTGTTTGCCCATCAGGCTAACAATATTGCTTCGATTAGCAAAGAACATTACATATTCTTGTGGCAGGTTCCCAAGGTTATGTACATCTCTCTATCTATATGAATATATATGCTTTTATTTGTTTCCGTCACGTGACTGCAGCCATGCTGGAGCACCGCCTTTGGTCAAACAAATCAACCCCAGGACTTATTCTTTGTAAGCCTAGTACTTATTCTATCGGTTTCTTTTGCTGAACCGCTAACTTGCAGGGACGTAAACACACCAACATCAGTCGCCAAGCAATGGTGGGGGGACAAACACAGACACGAGCGCGCGTACATATATGACAGGCTCCTTTGAGTTTACGTCTACCAAATCTACTCACAAGGCTTTGGTCAGCCTGAAGCTATAATAGAAGACACTTGCCCAAGGTGACATGCAGTGGGACTGAATCTGGGACCATGTGGTTGATAAGCAAGCTTCTTACCACACAGCCACACCCGCACCTATGCAAACATAGAACAATAATTGCTTGTATGTTGTAGTTATTTAGCCATTGATCAACTTCAATCAAGCAAATCTTTAATCAAAGACATTACACTACTTCTATTGTGGTGGCTCCATGTAGACATACCTTAGACCATGTCCTCTAAAAAGGGTTACCTGACTGATTAAGACAGAATCCCAAACTAACAATTTCCAGCCTCAGATTAACATGTATGAGCTAGCTTTCCACTTAAACTCTTGATAAATACTGCTCCTCCAGATCTATTGGTTTGCTGCTGTTACCGCTGTTTAGATCAACTTTATTTGGAGGCGCAATGGCCCAGTGGTTAGGGCAGCGGACTCGCAGTCATAGGATCGCGGTTTCGATTCCCAGACCGGGTGTTGTGAGTGTTTATTGAGCGAAAACACCTAAAGCTCTACAAGGCTCCGGCAGGGGATGGTGGCAAACCCTGCTGTACTCTTTCACCACAACTTTCTCTCACTCTTACTTCCTGTTTCTGTTGTGCCTGTAATTCAAAAGGTCAGTCTTGTCACACTGTGTCACGCTGAATATCCTCCGAGAACTATGTTAAGGGTACACGTGTCTGTGGAGTGCTCAGCCACTTGCACGTTAATTTCACGGGCAGGCTGTTCCGTTGAACAGATCAACTGGAACCCTCGACGTCGTAAGCGACGGAGTGCCAACAAAAACATTTGGCCGTCTGTCCTTCTTTTGTCACCATTTTGGTGTGTCTACAGTCTACAAAGCTTGATGTCTCCTCATGTGTGGCTAACAACTTGTGCCAAACATTTAACCTTCACAGAAGTTTGGTTAATTTTCTTCAGTCAGTGTGGGGTGGGAATTCTCTGCCAGCTCTTTGTTTTATTGTTTTTCACTGTGATGGATTTGCTGTTAATCAATAAAATGAGAAGATCAATCAATCATATTGATCTCACCAGTCTCAGGAGGGCCTGCTAAGGGGAGGTCATGGACACAGCAAAACCATATTACCCACCAGACCAAACCATTAAAAACAAATCAGCAAAAAATAAAAAATCTCAAGAACAATTTCAGCTACAAAAATTCTAGTTTTTTTTTTTTATTTACTTTGGATCATTAACAACAACAACAACAACACAGACAAAAACAAGGGCATGTCCTAATGTAAAAGTTTGCCTTGAAGTATTAACATTAATAACTATAACTGGTTTTGGCTTCTCCCATTCTTTCTATAGGGGGATGTGAGTGGGGAAAAAATGGATGACAAAATATTGTTATACATGGGAATGGTCATAATTTGTCAATTAAACACACGTGCTATATGCCTGGTCTTTACTTCAGCTTTAGAAACAAAAATTGTTGTTGGCACTCCGTTGCTTATGACGTCGAGGGTTCCAGTTGATCCGATCAACGGAACAGACTGCTCGTGAAATTAACGTGCAAGTGGCTGAGTACTCCACAGACACTTGTACTCATAATGTAGTTCTTGGGGAAGATTCAGCGTGACATAGTGTGACAAGGCTGACCCTTTGAATTACAGGTACAACAGAAACAGGAAGTAAGAGTGAGAGAAAGTTGTGGTGAAAGAGTACAGCAGGGTTCACCACCATCCCCTGCTGGAGCCTCGTGGAGCTTTAGGTGTTTTCGCTCAATAAACACTCACAACGCCCAGTCTGGGAATTGAAACCGCGATCCTGTGACCGCGAGTCCGCTGCCCTAACCATGGGCCATTGTGCCTCCACAGAAGCAAAAATAATAACAGCAATAACACTGAAGTGAAGGCCAAATATAAAGTATTTAATTGCCAAAATATGACCATCCCCAAGTATAACAATATCTGTTTCAATACACGATTTCACATCAAGAATCTTGCAAAACAAAAACATAAACGTATGTTTATTTCCTCATATTCCTTTCTATTGTTACCATTTTATACTTTTAATTTCACGCATGCATATTGTTTGATTTTGATTTTGTCAACTACACAGTATTGTAGGGTCAGTTGTGCACCATCTGTGAGAAAAACAGCACCATGAAAACAATTCACTCTGCCAGAAATTTGGAAATGACATGCTGTACTGCTTGGCATTTGTGCTGGAAGTTCCAGTACAAACATTTCAGAGTTTGGGTGTCAGTCTGAGGACAGTGCAGAGGATTCAGAAAGAGTTGGATAAGTCTAATGGTGATTATAAAGGTATGGCAGCTCAGAAAACTCACTCTGAACTTTTGAATTTGTTGGTGAGATCCAGGCCATGATTGACAACGATCCCTCCAAGTCAATTAGGTCCATTACTAGGGTCATGGGAGTGGCTGAGTTTCTTATCAGGCAGGCAGTGCATGAAGACATTTGGTATTCCTCATACAAGATTAGAGAGGGCCAGTTTTTATCCTGAACCATCAAGGACAAGAGGAAAGGCCGTGCTACAATGCTTTTGAACAAACTCAAGCATCCCCTCCAACCGAACATGCTTTGGTTTTTCTCAGACGAGAATAATTTCTACCAGGATCAAATGGGGAACACAGAGAACAACCGTTGGCTTGCTGTGTCCCCCCAAAACATGTACTGAGAGAGATAAAGATCAGACATCCAGGCAACATCAGGGAGTGATCACTAATGATGGTGACGCTATGCCTCCACTCATCTTCCCACATGGCCTCACACTCAACACGGAGGCCTACATCAAGTGCCTAGGGGTGGTAATGCTACCCTGGGTCAAGATGGTGGCTGCAGGAATACCCTATGTCTGGCAACCAGATTTTGCACTATGCCACACAAACAGAAGAACCTAGTCTTGGCTGTCAGATAATTTCTGCAACCATGTCACCCCTAACATCTGACCACCGAACTCCCCAGACTGCAACCCCTTTGATTATTATGTGTGGGGAACAATTGAGCGAGAGACTAACAAAACTTCTTGTAACACCAAAGATGAACTGAAAGCAAAGGTTATGGCAGCATTCACCAACTTAAACAAGGAGACTGTCCAGAAGAGTTGCAGGAGATTCTGAAGTCGTCTGGAGCCCATGGTTGAAGCCAATGGCGATTTTATTGAATAAATTTACTCTTTAGTATTTCAAGATATTTTTATGTAATTTTGGTAAAAATATCTGTTAAAATGAGATATCAGTGTTATTTTCATTTATGGGTAATTTAGATGACAATTTATTCACCGCATCCTATAAATGTATGTATGCATGTGTATATATATATATATATATATGCACATTTGTATATCCATACATATATCTATACCTATCTGTCTCTCTGTCTCTCTGTCTATCTATTAACGTATGTATGTATATATGTATATATATATATATATATATATATATATATATATATATATATATATATATATATATATACATATATATACACACACACACACACACACACACATATATATATATATTCCAATGAAAGCAATACAAGAAATATACAATAAAAAAAAGGAAATTAAGATAAATATATCTCCATCAAACAATACAATTTTAAAAAAGTTCATTTAAAAACAAATTCTTTTCTTTTTGTTTTCTCTTTTTCAAAATTTCATTCTTAAATGCAAAAACAACGACTATTAAGAGTGGATTCCAAATTGGATTAAATTTTTCTTTATCCCTCGGCAATTAGATATAAAAGAATTATTATGAAGGATTACCGCAATTAAAATGATTGCGATTGTTTCCGAATTTTCCTCTCATGGTGGCGTACACAAATTACGTTAGCGTTTGATTATTCTGCCAAACAGAAATGTTCTGCTGTTTTGTATTAATAGCGTAAAAGTTTCATAGTAAAAATCTTGGATTGCAAGAATTTTTTGAATTGTATTTTTATTTGTGGTGGGGTATCTCATTATTCAGAAAAGGATATAAACAATAATTGTTATTATTATGTAATAGAATGCATCATTATTATTTTTTGTTTTTTTTGCCGTATTGGAAGATAACATACAATCTATGGCATCTGGTTTCATAATGTCTTAATTATGTTGCTGTTGTTGTTGTTGTTGTTGGTGCTGTTTAGCTCTCAGTCAATCCTGATCAAACAGAACAAACCTAATATCAAATGCAAGCCAGCCATAAAAAAACTCCAGGCATTGTGTATCTAGGACTACACTATTCAATGTGTTGGGCAGCCCTGATCTTGCAGACCATTGATCAAATGTAATCTAACAATGTCTGCGTCATCTTCATTTTCGGCATTGTGTAACTAGGACTACACTATTCAATGTGTTGGGCAGCCCTGATCTTGCAGACCAATGATCAAATGTAATCTAACAATGTCTGCGTCATCTTCATTTCTGGCATAGTGTAACTAGGACTACACTATTCAATGTGTTGGGCGGCCCTGATCTTGCAGACCATTGATCAAAAGTAATCTAACAATGTTTGCGTCATCTTCAATTCTGGCATTGTGTATCTAGGACAACACTATAGTATGTGACTTCCTTCAATTTTGTCCTTTAATACTGAGTCAAACCTGATCAAGTTAAAACAATGAACGAAAGCGTTCCAAACATGCCCATCTTGCCTT
>NC_142954.1:20576175-20578675 GCF_046866305.1 Octopus bimaculoides | reverse complement strand
TTGGTTATGAGAACAAGTGTTCCAGTTGATCTGATTAACGGGACAGCCCACTCGTGAAATTAACATGCAAGTGGCTGAGTACTCCACAGACATGCATATCCCTTATGTAGTTCTCAAGGAGATTCAATGTGACACAGAAGGCGACAAGGTTGGTCCTTTGAAATACAGGTACAGCTCATTGTTGCCAGCTGATTTAGTTTTTGTAGTGTTATAACACTGTTACAGTTTAGTCTATACCCAAGGATATAAGAGTGGCGACGAGACATTCGAAGCTCACAGTGGACGTTCTTAGCATGGAAGACCTATTAGCTTCCGTGGTGCAGTTGCAATGGAAACTACAACAGCAACAAGAACAAAAGAAACAGCAACGACAGGTACAATAGCAACTACAACAACAACAACAGCAAAATCAACAGTTGTTGGAATTATTGTTGCAGTTCAAAAACTCTTCAGGTTCATTTTCGGCAGACAGTGTTGCTAATTCAATTGAAAAATTTACTTATGATCCAGAAGAAGGGATTACGTTTTCTGCATATTTCAGAAGGTATGAAAGAATCTTCAAAGAAGAATGGAGAAACTGGACGGACAAAAAGAAGGTATGACTTCTTTTAAAAAATTATCACCCGCAGAATATGAAAAATACTGTAATAACACCCTGCCGAGAAAACCATCCGAAATTTGTTTTGAGGAAACAATTAACCTGTTATCTAAAATATTCAGTGAAAGAAGTTCCCTGTTTAATATTTGCTGGGAGTTCTTGAATTTGAAAAAAAGAAAAGAAAGAACCCCAAGATTTTGTCTCGTATGCCGGAATTGTAAACAGAGAATGAAAAATTTAAACTAAATGAATTAACCCAGATATGTTCAGATGTCTAATCTTTGAACAAGGATTAAATGTAAGCAAAGAAGCAGAGATACGGGCTCAGATATTAACAAAACTAGAACAAGACTCGAAACTAACTCCACAGGCAGTGGCTGAAGACTGCCAAAGGATTATAAATTTACATCAGGAGGCAGGAAAAATTGGAAAAAATTAGTCAAATATATATGTGTTGACCTGTAACAGATAAGTAAAAGGAATAACTATAGTCAAGACCCAAACTATGCTATGGGTGTGGAGAAGTACATTTTAAAAGAAATTGTCCTTTTGGATGTGGAAAAATTAAATATAAGAATTCACATTGTTGGGTGAAACAAAAAGGTTGAATGAAAAAATTTCGTGAAAAATGTATTGTCAACACAAATGGAAAGTGAGGCACAAGAAAGATAAATAATGTGAATACGAAACTACAGTTGGACACAGATAGTGATAACATGATAATTAACGATGATGCATGGAGAAAAATAGGAAAGCCTACATTGAAAAAAATTTTGAAAATTGCACGCAGTATTTCAGGGAAACAATTGCAGTTTTTGGACGAAATGATAAGCGAGGTGGCATCTTGTAGAAAAACTTTGAAAACCAAAGTTTTGTATTAAAAAAATACGACAAACCTATTTCGCAAAGACTGGACAGAATTATCTAATTTATGTTACCTCCCCATAAACATTTTTTATGATAATGTAAATGGTTCCTATGCCAGTTCAAATAAGGCGTCAAAGAATTTAAAAAAGAAATTAAAAAAAGATTTTTCCTGATGTTTTTTTTTTCTGAAGAATTAGGTAGTCACACCAAAACAAAAGTAAAATTTCAAATGAAAGAAAACGCTACACTGATATTCAAACCGAAGCAAGTTGTATCTTTCGCGGTGTTGAATCAAGTCAACAAGGAATTCGATAGACTCGAGAAGCTTGGAATTACAGAAAAAAATTGATTATTCAGAATGGACATCACCAACTGTTTATGTTAAAGAAAATAAATAAATAAATAAAGTACGAGTATGCACTGACTTTTCAACAGGCTTGAACGAATGCTTGATGACATCCAATTACCCATTACAAAGTCTGACGGAAATTTTTGCGAAACTCAGTGGAAGAAAACTTTTTTTCAAAGTTGGACTTGTCGGAGGCGTATTTACAGTTACAAGTCGAGGAGGAATGTTCGAAATTATTAGCGACAAAAGTTTATATATATTCAATCGACTTCCTTTTGGAATAAAGCTGACACTTAGTATTTTCCAAGAGATGATGGACACTATGCTTATGGATATGGATTTTGCTATAGCTTACTTGGATGACATACTCATAAAAAGAGAGTATCAAGGTCATCATGAGGAACATGAATAAATGTGGTAGTGTCATAATTGTGTTTCCTTTACCATTGCATTGCAATGCTCAGACCCGAAACATAATAATAATGTTTTGCTTTGGCAAAATTGAAAAGAGCTGGTTGCCTTTTGGAACATCCTGTGTATATATACATATGGTGGATGTCTACTCCTTACACAGAGTTTGACCACCTCCTGCACCTACACCTTAGCCCTTTCATGGCGTCTGATGTGGCTTTTTAAACCAGACAGTGTTTTGAAAAAACACCCACACAGATTTGCACTACCAATAC
>NC_142954.1:20558675-20568675 GCF_046866305.1 Octopus bimaculoides | reverse complement strand
TTATTCTATCAGAAGAATTTTTATTCATTAAGATAGAAGAAATACACATAATATATATATATATATATATATATATATATATATATATATATATATATATATATATATATATATATATATATATATACACACACACATATATATATATATATATATAACCGAGATGCCTCTGGTAGTGTGAAAGCCATTGCTGGTGTGAAAGCTCCCAGATGGGGCAGAAGTGTGTGCTTGTAGCTATGTGTTATTTGATCTGAGAAACTAAGCAACAAAGCAGTGCACCTGATCAGGCACAAGTTAAGAGCACAGAAATGGCATTACAGACTGGGGATGATAGGGGGCGGGGTGGGGTGGGGTTAGTGTTAGTAATAGTTTGGTTGTAATGGTGGTGATGATGATGAAGATGATGATGGTTCTAGACAATGAGGAATGATGACAATAACAACAACTATAATGATGATGATGATGTTGATGGTGATGATGATGATGATGATTGCAGTCAATGAAAACTGATGACGATGATGACAACACCCACAAAATGATGATGATGATGGTGGTGGTGGTGGTGGTGGTGGTGTTGGTGATAATGATGATGAGGATGGTGGTGGTGGTGATGATGATGATTCTAGACAATGAGGAATGACAATAACAGCAACAACCACAAAATGATGATGATGATGATGATGATGAAGGTAATGATGATGATGATGATGTTGATGATGATGTCTCTTTTTACCTTTCATGACCATAATTAGAAATTAAGAAAATGAAATTGTATTTTTTTTTTTGTTCTCATCATTTCGAATGTAATTTTTTATTAATTTAAAATTCTTGGTTCGTTAACTTTAAATACGTTAGTGTCTACTCTTGCCAGATGAAGGTAATATAAGTCTGGCAAAAATTAAAATATTATTGGAGAAGTTGATCAAACACCTTCTTAAGTATTGAGTGGGGGGGGGGGGAACGGAAGACGAAAATACTCACAAGAACAAATTCGTTATCGATGTTATCTTCATCATCATCATCATCATTACTATTATCATCATCATCATTTACATTGCCATCTTCATCATCATCATCAATATCAAACATCATCATCATCGCCATCA
Source organism: Octopus bimaculoides (assembly GCF_046866305.1). Taxonomy (NCBI): domain Eukaryota; kingdom Metazoa; phylum Mollusca; class Cephalopoda; order Octopoda; family Octopodidae; genus Octopus; species Octopus bimaculoides. The sequence continues at coordinate 20,567,569 of NC_142954.1, read as the reverse complement.
TTGCCATCATCATCATCATCATCCTCATCATCGTCAACAGCCATCATTCCTATTGCCTTCCTTATCATCATCATCATCGTCGTCATCATCACCATCTCACCATCATTATCATCGTCATCACCATTATTGCCATCATCATCATCGTCGTCATCATTCCCATTGCCTTCCTTAACATCATCATCATTGTCATCGTCGTCGTCGTCATCATCACCATCTCACCATAATTATCATCATCACCATCAGTGTCATCACCATTGCCTTCATCATCATCATCGTCATCAACATACATCGTGATTGTCATCCTCATATTAATGTTTGCTCTCTGCATTCTTGCAGCAGAGTCGGACAAGGCATTTCGAGACAGTAGCATATCTTCCGATGCCCTTCTTCTCGTTAGTAACCCTTAGCTCTTCTCTGTTAAGGCAATTTATCCCAGCTGGCTTTGCTCATTGAACCGTAAATAATCCTAATCCAGCAGCATGCCTTGGATGTTAATCGATCTCGGAAACAATATTCTTACCTGTACCAAATTGATCAGTCATCTGAATAATGAATCTTTAATCATCTTGTTTAATCCTCCAATGAGAATGGAAGGGTCAAGCGTTTAAGTAGAAATAATTAACCGGCCCTCGGTTGGTTACGATGATGAAGGTTCTAGTTGTTTCGATCAACAGAACTGTCTGCTCATAAAATTAACATGCAAGTGGCTGAGTACTCCACAGACATGCTTCTGGCTTAAAATCAGAAACAGAAGGGTTTATCATAGCAGCCCACGATCAATGCCTACCTACAAGAAACTACCAGACCAACATTACAGAATGGCAGCTGCTCCAACATGTTGTGTATATCAACAACAAAATGAAACCATTGATCATGTTGTCTCCATATGAAGTCTTCTTGCACCTACAGAGTATCTCAACAGGCATGACAGAACAGCACAATATATTTACTGTGTAATTTGCAAAACCTGGACCTGCCCCATGATAAAAACTGGTGGGAACACAAACCACCCCCAATGCTTGAGAATGATCGCATCTCACTCCTTTGGAATTTCACCGTTCAAACTAACAGAAAGATAGATGCAAATAGGCCAGACATTATATTGAAAGACTTCAGACAAAAATCATGCCTCCTCATTGATATGACTGTCCCAATCGATATAAACGTATCTGTCAAGATCTACCAAAAACTGAGCAAATATAAAGATCTTGAAATAGAAATTAGCAAAATGTGGAACCTGAAGACTAAAACCTGAAGACTATTGTCATAGGTACCCTGGGAATGATAATAAAAGGGGCTGATTGCTACCTAGCTCAGATACCAGGAAACCCCAAATGGCAGAAGTTCAAAAGATAGTGCTCATGGGAACTGCCTATATCCTACGTAAAATACTGTCTATGTGATCTCAAATTTTAAAACAAACTCATAATTTTCTTATGTTTTCTTAAACATTCTCTAGAACAACACTATGTACAAAACCAAATATATGGCACCCTGGGCATAACACCAACATGAACTTCTAACTTGTTGTCTCTTGAGATCTCTGGATGAGATTTGGAGCCAAATTGTACAAATAGAAAGCAAAAATCAAACATAAAATAATAATAATAATAATAATAATAATAATAATGATGATGATGATGACGATAATAATAACACCAGCAACAATAATAATATTAAAAATAAACCAGGCAGTGGCTCTCATGGCTTCTGATCTTAATTGATTGCAAGTGTTATCATGTACATTGTTTTGTCTTGGTATGAAAAAAGGGCTACAGAAAATATTCTGCTCAATACCACAGATTTGCTTGTCAGTTGTTTGACCTTAACCAGTTGAGCATGTCCGTTGGTGGCTGACGATATGTGCATTTCTGATCACGAGCAGAAGTAGTGGGGGAGCATCATAGCCATGTGTTGAGAGGAATTCTTTGGGATTTGGATAATTCACCTTTGGAAACATGGGTGTTTCGTTCAACATCTTTAAGCAAATCTTATTCAGGGACCTTCTGAGCTGGATGGGCTACTCGACCTGAAGAAAATTCTAACTGGGCCCCACCTATGAGGTCAAGCGCTGTTTATCTTGATATGAGATCACCATGTCGCGCACATATGGTTGTGACTAATGTGCCTGGTGTACTCTTATCAGACAGGTAGTACTGTGTTCATATATTTGCATCTCAGTGTCACTTTGATGGTATGCACTGCTTTCTCACTCAAGAATAATAATAATAATAATAATGATGATGATGATGAGGATGATAATAATAATAATAATAATAATAATAATAATAATAATAATAATAATAATAATAATTGTAATGGTTTCAAATATTGGCACACGACAAGCCATTTCAGGAAAGAGAATAAGTCAATTACATTGACCCCACCCCCGCCACTGTTTAACTGCAACTTTGTTCCTTGAGCCTGGAAGAATGAAAGGGGAAGTCAAGTTTCGTGAAATTTGAACTCAGATTAATAGATTTCATCCTCCTCCTCACTGTCATCATCATCATTATCATCATCATCACCATCATCATAGTCGTCATCATCATTATTTTTAATCTCTTCTCCTTTCGCGCTAGAATATGAGTTGGGTGAGATTTCTTAGGGCAGTACTGCACACCTGGATGCCCTTGTTTCTGCTGTTGAACCTTGTTATTTGGTAACATTACATCTATATCATATTAAGTAAGATGCTGATCATAGAGTACAGGTAAGCAGAAGAGAGAGAGAGAGAGAGAGAAAGAGAGAGAGAGGGGGGAGGGAAAGAGAGAGGAGTGGAAGCGAAGGATAATATGTGAATGTTATTTAATTATATTACAGCTAATTACTGTTTCTAAATTACGTTGCACATCTTTTGGTTTTTCTTTATGCATCGCCATTTTCACTTTAATAATTCTTTTGAAGACATGTTGAATGAATTTCTTAAAACTGAAATTTGCTAAATACACTGTGTATAGAATACACTACATTGGAAATAAGAGTGCACAACATGCACTTTATTCTGAATACACCGTAGACATAATAATACAGGCTACTAAATACAATCTAAACTCATGCTGGTTCCATGTAAATGGCACTTGTGCCAGTGCCACGTAAAAGGAACTTTTACATAACACTTTTACACATAACACGCAAACAAATATAAGTACATATTTATATAATAATATAAAAATAAGAAGACCTTGTCTATAGTATGTTACAATTGTTTCTGTAGGAAGGCTGTTTATTTGCTCAATAATATACTCTTTACTCTTTTACTTGTTTCAGTCATTTGACTGTGGCCATGCTGGAGCACCACCTTTAGTCAAGCAAATCGACCCCAGGACTTATTCTTTGGAAGCATAGTACTTATTCTATCGGTCTCTTATGTTGAACTGCTAAGTTACAGGTACGTAAACACACCAGCATCGGTTGTCAAGCGATGTTGGGGGAACAAACACAGACACACAAACATATACACACACACACATATATATATATATATACATATATTCGACGGGCTTCTTTCAGTTTCCATCTACCAAATCCACTCACAAGGCTTTGGTCGGCCCGAGGCTATAGCAGAAGACAATTGCCCAAGGTGCCACACAGTGGAAATGAAGCCAGAACCATGTGGTTCATAAGCAAGGTACTTACCGCACAGCCACTCCTGCACCTACATATGTTACGTCAATTTATTACATAACTTAACCATTTCATCAGATCTCTACATATGCGTGCATGTACATAGGTTTGTGTGTGCATTTGTGGTTCCTAATCTTGGCAATACTTGGAAATGAGTGACGTCTTTAATTTCCAGTCTTCTACGAGAAACATGTCAAGTCATGGGAAAATATTACCTACATGGAAGCCTTACTTGAGGATTAGCAACAAGGGGAGGTGACCATAGAAAATTTGTCCCACTGAATTCCATCTGACGCATTCAAACATGCAAACGTTCAAGTTAAAATGATAATGACAATGATAAAGATAACGATTATGATGATGATTAAAATACTTATGAATTTGGGAAAACAGTTTGTTTGAGTATATATATATATATATATATATATATATATATATATATATATATATATATATTTATACACACACACACAGACACACACACACAGGGCAGATTTCTTTCAGTGTCCATCAACAAGTCTACTTGCAAGGCTTTGGTTGGCCTAAGGCTATAGTAGAAAACAATTGCCCAAAGTGTCCTGCAGTAGGACTGAACCTGGAGCCATGTGGTTGGAAAGCAAACTTCTTACAAACAGCCACTCCTGTGCCTATCTCTCTCTCTCTCTCTCTCTCTTTATATATATATATATATATATATATATATATATATCTATATATATGGTGTTGGGGGCACACACACTCTTACATACATATATATGCATATATATATATATATATCTGTGTGTGTGTGTATGTATAAATTATTAAACTCTTACAAGGGGAAGGTTGGCAGTAAGTTTGAAGTTTTGCCCACCTTGTTCAATTTAATAAATTTGTACTCTTGCAAAAATTATTAAGTAATCCTTCAGTTTAATGTTAAATTGTTCTTAAATGTAACTTCACATAGAAACAATTCATATATGTATGAGTTTATATGCTTATATATATATATATATATATATATATATATATATATATATTTATATATATATATATATATATATATATATTTATTTATATATATATATATATATATAGATCAATATATGCATATATGTACATACATATGTAACATGCTTGTAAATATATGTATATATGTATATAAAGATATACACACATACACACATACACGTATTTATGTATGTATATATCCACATGTGTATATATTTTTTATTCTGCTATCGATTGCATTTGTATGATGTCATATTCAGATTATAAATTTCTTCAGACTTCAATCTCTGCTCTTTTATATTATCCAGTTTTAATTTAGTAAATCTTCAAATAATACAATTTTATAGGAAAAAAGCAGAGCAAAAAAAAAAAAAAAAGCCTTCATAATAATTCAGAAATGATATTTTTCTTTAAGTTTTATGTTTCTTTTTTGTTACCTATTTTCTAGGATTCAGATAATATTTTAGATTTAATAACATTACCTCAATGGCTTTTAGTTGTTTCAAATATCCACTTATCTTTTTTACCTGTACCTGTATATACAACAGTATTAATCACCTAAATATTCATATACTTACATACACACACACATGCACACACACATTTATGTATGTAGGTATGTATGCATATTTAGTGGGGATAAATATATTTCATATCAGATGAGTTTCTGTTTTTCAATTGTTAGAAATGTCATAGAAATGGTTATATAGGCGCAGGAGTGGCTGTGTGGTAAGTAGCTTGCTTACCAACCACATGGTTCCGGGTTCAGTCCCACTGCGTGGCACCTTGGGCAAGTGTCTTCTACTATAGCCTCGGGCCGACCAAAGCCTTGTGAGTGGATTTGGTAGACGGAAACTGAAAGAAGCCCGTCGTATATATGTATATATATATATATATATATGTGTGTGTGTTTGTGTGTCTGTGTTTGTCCTCCTAGCATTGCTTGACAACCGATGCTGGTGTGTTTATGTCCCCGTCACTTAGCGGTTCGGCAAAAAGAGACCGATAGAATAAGTACTAGGCTTACAAAGAATAAGTCCCGGGGTCGATTTGCTCGACTAAAAGGCGGTGCTCCAGCATGGCCGCAGTCAAATGACTGAAACAAGTAAAAGTGTAAAAGTGTATATGGTTTAGAATTTCATTTCAGAATTATAACTATACAATTCCTGGCTTGGTCCTAATACATAATGCCTTGGCGAAGTATATTCTACTGGTTTATCATATCCTTTGCTTGAAGTATCAGATAAACAGAAACTTCATAGAAGACTCTCCCCATATACGAGGGGGGTGGGGTGCTGAAAAGTTCTTGGCTTTAAGGGTATCACAAAAGACCTGGACGGAGGCCCAACCTTCTGAGTTCTTTTATAGGGCTTAGAAAAACTGAAGGACTGCTGCAATAAGTGTGTGAATTTGAGATGGGATTATGTTGCTGTTGGCACTCCGTCGCTTATGACGACGAGGGTTCCAGTTGATCCGATCAAGGGAACAGCCTGCTCGCGAAATTAACGTGCAAGTGGTTGAGCACTCCACAGACACGTGTACCCTTAACATAGTTCTCAGGGATATTCAGCGTAACACAGTGTGACAAGGCTGACCCTTTGAATTACAGGCACAACAGAAACAGGAAGTTAGAGTGAGAGAAAGTTGTGGTGAAAGAGTACAGCAGGGTTCGCCACCATCCCCTGCCGGAGCCTCGTGGAGCTTTAGGTGTTTTCACTCAATAATCACTCACAAAGCCCGGTCTGGGAATCGAAACTGCGATCGTACAACCGCGAGTCTGCTGCCCCAACCACTGGGCCATTGCGCCTCCACTGGGAATATGTTGAATAACATTATAATTAACTGATCCTCCTCTATTTTCTTTTACTCAAAGCCAGGAACTTTTCAGCACCCCCTCAAACAAGCCCTAATCATCGTCGTCATCGTCATCATCATCATCATCATCATCATCATCATCATCAGCATCACCGTCATCCTTTAACATCCATCTTCCATGCTGGAATGGCTTGGACAATCTTGACAGGAACAGGCAATGCCAAGGACCACACCAGATTCCATAGTCCTGGTTAATTTCTACAGCTGGATGCCCTTCCTAATGCCAACCCCTTTGCAGAGTGTATGGGGGTGCTTTTTGCATGCCAAAACAAAGTGCTTGTTACATGATGCCATTAGGAACATCATATAAATATCTCACAATCATGAATGCAACACCCTAACCACTGGGCCATTCACCCTCACTTAATAATAATAATAATAATAATAATAATAATAATAAGAAGAAGAAGAAGAAGAAGAAGAAGAAGAAGAAGAAGAAGAAGAAGAATATTAATAATAATAATAATAATAGTCACTTTCCTCTGGGATTTTTCAGTCAGCACTGATGGAACGGTGGTGGTGGTGGTGGTGGAGATGATAGTGATGATGGTGATGATGATAGTGGTAGTGGTGATAGTGACGGTGGTGGTAATGGTGGCGGTGGTGGCGATGGTGGTGGTGGTGGTTATGGTGGTGGTGGTGGTGGTGGTGGTGATGATGATGATGGTGCTGATGATAATGATGGTGGTGGTGGTGATGATGGTAGTGATGGTGCTGGTGATGGTGATGGTGATAGTTGCGGAGATGATGGTAGTGGTAGTGGTGATAATTGTGGTGGTGGTGGTGAGAGTGGCAATAGTGATGACGACGATGATAACGATAACAATGACAACTATGACAACGACAGCAATGACGGTGAAAATGACATCGATGCCAACTATACTAACACCCATGCCAACATTGACGACAATGACGGAATTGACAAAAAGCAACAACGGAGACATCAACACATACGACGGTGATGGCAGCAAAGATTATGATGATGATGAAGAGTACGATGATGCTGGCAATGATAACGCAATTGCCAAAGAAGCTGCAGGCATCAGTGCTGATGCCAAGATTGATGTCTAACACAACAAAGATATTTCTAAATCTTTCTTGCATCTGGGCTTCCAGTGAACAATTCCAAATTACAAATTGCTCAAGATTTCTCTTAGATATCATATTTAAGTGGTGGTGGTCATGTAAGGGTTTAAGCTATTGACTTTGTTAAATCAAAATGCATAATGCTTCGGGGATGGCTGTGTGGTTAAGAGATATGCTTTGCAAAACTGCATGGTTTCAGGTTCAATCCAACCGTGTGATACCTTGGCCAAGAGTCTCCTGGATCAGCCCTGAGCTGATAAATGATTTGTTAATGAAATTGGTAGATGGAAACTGTGAGGAAGCCCATTGTTTGTGTGTGCAACTCTGCAATGGACCAATACCCCATGTTGTGATCCCAGTCACTTATATATCACTGATATATATATATATATATATACATTCATATACATGTATGTATTCTTTTTATTCATTTATTCTTTTACTTGTTTCAGCCATTTGACTGTGGCCATGCTGTAGTACTGCTTTAGTCGAATAAATCAACCCCAGAACTTATTCTTTGTAAGCCTAGTACCTATTCTATCAGTTCCTTTTGCTGAACTGCTAAGTTATGGGGAGGTAAACACTCTGATACCAGTTGCCAGGTGATGGTGGGGGGATAAACACAGACACATAAATACATACACACACATACATACATATATTGGGTTGGAGACTAAGTTCCCGCTGTTTTTTTAAATTTTGGAATCTATTTTTTACGAGAATTCTATTTTTGAATAATTTTGGAAACTTTTTATTTTTTTATAGTTAATTTTAATTAATTTTTGTTTATTTTCAGATCATTAAAATGGAATGGTAAGTTAAGAAAAGCGAGCATTATAGTTTTCTGGATGAAAATACTTCTTCTGTTTAAGGCACTATTCCCTAGGTTTCCAAGGTGTTTTAATCATACTTTCCTTTCATTTCCATACGAATATATATATATAAATATATACATCGCTGGAAGAATCAATTTATCAGATGGAGTCCAATAAATGTCATCAAAAAAATGGAACAAGTCTTGATGGTTAGATGGAATATTTATTTCATTCAACCAAACACCTTTTTCTATAGCAAAAGACCATATTCAGGTATACAATTGAAGAATATGTATTTCAACAGCAAGAATACACATTCTTATATTAAGTCATTTGGAACTCATCAGTGGATAATAATTAGATATTCTATATATATATATAAATTATATATATATATATATATATATATATATATATATATATACACACACATATATATACATACATATATATACATACATATACACACACACCCACACACACATATATAGATATATATAT
>NC_142954.1:20536175-20543675 GCF_046866305.1 Octopus bimaculoides | reverse complement strand
CTATCTATCTATCTATCTATATATGTATATATATATATATATATATATATATATATATATATATATATATATATATATATATATATAATTGGTATAATTGTTGGAGCATTTGACAAAATATCCAATGGTATTTAAATGTAAATCTTTACATTCTGAGTTCAAATTCTACGAGTATCAACATTTTCTTTTTTCAGTCAGAGGTCGATAAAATAATTATCAATACAGAACTACGATCAATGTAAATCATTATGTCCATTATTCTTCACTTCATACCTGCATTTCCCATATCAAAAGAGCTGATTATGTGTCTATAGCTACTGCTGTCTGTGATCACCCATTGATGGATAGTACTGGTTGGGATAGGCAAATGTATTGACTCCGTACACTTTTGGGATAATGCACATAAATAAATAATACATACACACACTTATATATATGTATATATTCATAAACATATATATATATTTATATACACACATAATATATTTATATATACACATATATATATATATATATATATATATATATTTATATATACATATACACACATGTATATATATATATATATATATATATATATATATATATGTATACTTTATGAAAAAGTAACAAAAATATCAGTAAAACTGTTACTCAGAGTTTCACGTTCCCATTTGTGTGTATGTATATGTATATACATATATATTTTTACCATACCATGTGTATATATCTATAGGTATACATGTGCAGATATGCTTCTATAAACACACAGAGAAATTCATATATATATATATATATATATATATACATACATGTACATATATATACATATATATGTGTGTGTGTATATATATATATATATATATATATATATATATATGCACACACGCAAATACAAACATAATACATGCAGAGATACTCACACATACACACACATGCATAAATGTCCATATACTCTAAATTCTGAGTGTGTATATGTATATATATATATATATATAGAGAGAGAGAGAGAGAGAGAGAGAGAGAGATAAAGGTACGCATACATATGTATATATGCACATACATTTGTATTCATGTGCTGTGTTAAAAAGAATGTTTATGTCGATTTTTCATGATGTATAATGTTCATGATATTTGTTTATTGTAAGATTACACATGTTGAGTAGTGTACATGTATATATATATTACACATGTTGTGTAGTGTACATGTGTATATATATATATATATATATAAATATTGATATGAATACCAATTTTTACATGTATGTGGGTGTATATATATATATATATGTGTGTGTGTGCTTTTTATGGTTTTTATTATATATCAGTTCTGTAAATGTTTGGAAATATTTCATTTTTCTTTCTATGTGTGTGTGTGTGTGTGTGTGTGTGTGTGTGTGTGTGTGTGTGTGTGTGTGTGTGTAATGAACAATTATTATCATGTATGAACACATGCATTCACATAACGTTCTTAACGAACAAATTTTGTTTATGTTCATATTTTTATGCACATATTAATACACACGCACAAATATATGTGTGTGTGAGTGAGTGTGTGTGCATGTGTGTGTGTGTGTGTGTGCGTGTGTGTGTGTGTGTATGTGTGTAAGTTTGTGCATATATCTATATATAGTCATCATCATATATGTATATATGTTTGTATGTACACACACACTCACACAGATATATAAATATGTATGCATGCATATGACTATATATGTACATACACATATATATGTGTATGTATGTATGTGTGTGTCTATATACATATATATATTTGTGTACATATATATATGTATATGTATATATATATACATATATATATGTATGCATATTATATATATATATATATATATATATATATATATATATATATACATATATGTATATATGTACTTATACGTATATATACACAATTCACACACACACATATATGTATGTCTATATTTATATATATGCTAATGTATATATATATATATATATATATCTGTCTTTATGTATATATACATATATATATATATATATATATATATATATATATATATATATATATATATATTTATATATAAATATATAATTTCTTGTGCATAGACACACACACGTACACACACACACACACACACACACACACACACAACCACTCCACTCATACAGCACAGCATATAAAACTGCACATGTTTGCAGTGAGACATGTGCACGCATCAACACAAGAACTCTTCTGGATACGGCGGCAGCGGTGCTGGTTTGTTTCGAAGCAGAAACAAAACTTTCTGTGAAAGTGATGTAATGCCAATCGGAAACTCATTGCGGAAATTCCAAAGAATGGGATTAAAACCAAAAAAAAAAAAAAAAAAAAAAAAAAAAAAAAAGGCAGCTTTTGTAAACAGAAAGCACCTCCAACATGTTTGACCACCGAGCAACCAAGCGACCGAGCAAGTGTCCAAACTGTACACCAATGTTGGTTAGTACCACCAGTGGTTGCGGTGGTGGTGGTGGTGGTGGTGGTGTGTTTCATCGGTGTTGGCAACATCTTAAGGAATATTCCGGATGGACGATGAGAGAGTAGTCAAAGGAGGCCGAAAGACGACTTACCTATTTTCCCTGTGCAACAAGAGATCGCACATAAAACATAGACGATGCATAACATCCTGGTAAATCCCAAATTGACCATGTTGTCAACAGAATGGTATAAGCGTGTCTGCAGAGAAAGGCAACATCAGCTGCCGCTGCTGCTGCTGTTGGTGCTGGTGTTACTGCTGCTGCTGCCGTTTAAGCTTTTCCGCGTATCATAAACTGATGCTGTCAATTTTCGGCTCACGTCAGTTGATTGTGGCTGTTGTTGTGGCTGTTGTAACTGTTCTTAGTGGTGTTGCTGTCTGTGTTGTTGCTGCTGTTGTTGTTGTTGTTGTTGGTGGTGGTGGTGAAGCTGTAAGCGTTGTTGTTGTTGGTGGTGGCGGTGGTGGTGGTAGTGGTGAAGTTGTTAGTCTTGTTGTCATTGTTGTCGTTGTTTTTGATAGTGGTGGTGGTGGCGTTGGCAAGGAAAATGTTAGTGTTAGAGCTGTTGTTGCTGGTCTTGGTGGTGATGGTGGTGGTGGCAGTGGGGGTGGTGGTGTTATTGTTATTGGTATTGGTGGAGGTATTGTTGTTGTTGTTGGTTGTGGTGGGGGTGCTAGTGTTGTTATTTTTGGTGGTGGTGTTGGTGGTGCTGGTGTTGTTGTTGTCGTGGGTGGTGGTGGTGCTAATGTTGTTGTTGTTGGTGGTGGTGGTGTTGGTGGAGGTATTGTTGTTGTTGGTCGTAGTGGTGGTGGGGGTGCTAGTGTTGTTGTTTTTGGTGGTGGTGCTAGTGTTGTTGTTGTTGGTGGTGGTGTTAGCGGTGGTGGTATTGGTGGTGGTGGTGGTGTTGTCGTTGTCGTTGTGGGTGCTGGTGGTATTGGTGGTGGTGGTGCTAATGTTGTTGTTGTTGTTGGTAGTGGTGTGGTGGTATTGGTGGTGGTGGTGCTAATGTTGTTGTTGCTGCTGTTTTTGTTGTTGGTGGTGGTGGTAGTGGTAAAGTTGTTCTTATTCTTGTTGCTGTTAGTGATCTTGTTATTATTGAGAGTGGCAATGGTGTTGATGGTGGTATTGGCTCTCATATTGTTGCTATTATTATTATTATCATCATTAATGCAATTATTGTAACTTAAGTACGAGTTGGACACTAAAATTGCTGCAATTGACTCACCCCCTCCCCTAAAATTGCTGGCCTTGTGCCAAAATTTGAAATCATTATCATTATCATCATCATTATTATTATTATTATTATTATTACTACTACTACTATTATTATTATTATTATTATCATTATCATTATTATAACTACTATTATTATTTTTATTATTATTTTTATTATTATTATTATTATTACTACTACTACTACTACTACTACTACTACAACTATTATTATTATTATTATTATTATAATTATAACTATTATTATTATTATTATTATCATTATTATTATTATTATTATCATCCTTGCATTCTGAGATCAAATTTCCACTGAGGTTGGCTTTGCCTCTCATCCCTTCTGGGGTCGATGAAATAAGTACCAGTCATGTACTTGGCTGATGTAATCAACTCACCTCCTCCTCCCCTGAAACTACTGGCCTTGTGCCAAAATTTGAAATCATTATTAATATCATTATTGCTGTTGTCGTTATCATCATCATCATCATCATCATCATTATTATTATTATTTTCATTATTATTATTATTATTATTATTATTATTATTATTATTATTATAACTATTATTATTATTATTATTATTATAACTATTATTATTATTATTATTATTATTATTATTATTATTATTATTATTATTATTATTATTATTATTAGGGCAGTGAGCTGGCAGAATCGTTAGCATGTTGGGTGAAATGCTTAGCAGGATTTCATCTGTCGCTATGTTCTGAGTTCAAATGCTGCTGAAGTCAACTTTTGCCTTTCATCCTTTTGGGGTTGATAAATTAAGTACCAGTGAAATACTGGGGTCGATGCAATCGACAATCCCCTTCCCCCAAATTTCAGGTCTTGTGCCTATAGTAGAAACGATTGTTGTTGTTGTTGTTGTTGTCATTGGTGGTGGTCATTGCCTTTGTTTATTTTCTACATTGTTTTGTTTAACTTTTTTGTTCTTAGATTTGTTGTTGCCATTAATATTTTGATTCAGATGAATCTTATTCATCCGTAGCAAATAATCCACCCACGACCATCCCATTTATTTTCCATTCAAGGCTACCTAGGGATATATCATTCAATGTGTTATCTTCCATCTTACTCTTTATTTTATTTATTTATTTTTTCTGTTTGTGTTTCTTAAATGTTGAAGTACGATTAGAAGAAAAATTTAGCTATTATTTCTAGCAGACTAAACAGCCACATAAATGCTCCTGAATTTTATGATGTGTTATTATTGCTGTTATGTATGGTTGTTGTTATTATTATTGTTGTTACTATTGTACATTATTGTTGTCGCTTTTGTTGTTGTTTTTGTTGTTGTTGCTGTTATTGTTATTGTTGTTTTTGTTCTTGTTCTTCCTCTTATCATCATCATCATCATCATCATTATTATTATCATTATTGTCATCATCATCATCATCATTGTTTCTGGTGTTGTCGCTGTTGTTGTTGTTCTTCTTCTTCTTATTATTATTATTATCATTATCATCATCATTATTATTATTATTATTATTATTATTAATGCTCTTATTATCATCATCATCATCAACATCATTATTATTATTATTATTATCATTATTATCATCATCGTTATTATTAATATTATTATCATTCCTATTATTAATATTTTTATTATTATCATCATCATCATCATCATCATCATCGTTTAACGTCCGCTTTCCATGCTAGCATGGGTTGGACGATTTGACTGAGGACTGGTGAAACCGGATGGCAACACCAGGCTCCAGTCTGATTCATCATCATTATTATTATTATTATCATTATTATCATTATTATTTTTATTATTGTTGTTATTATTATTATTATCATCATCATCATCACTATTATTATTATTATTATTATTATTATTATCATTATTATTATCATCATCATCATCATCACTATTATTATTATTATTATTATCATTATTATTATCATCATCATCATTATTAATATTATTATTATTATTATCATTATTATTATCATCATCATCGTTATTAATATTATTATTATTATTATCATTATTATTAATATTATCATCATTATCAGCATTGCAGCTGTCACTTTCGTTATTATAATTGCTCATATTCCATATTATAACATCATTTATATATTAATCCTTTTACTGACACTGTAGCTATCATTGTTGTTGCTGATGTTGCTGTTATTATTTTCAATGCAATTATGTTTGTTATTGTCGTTACTGAAGTTCATTTCAATTCTGTGGTTACTTTCGTTGTTCTGGTTATTATTATCATTAAGGCTGACTTTGCTTTTCATCCTTTCGGGGGTCAATAATTTAAATACCAGTAAAACACTGGGGTTGATGTAATTGACTAGTCTCCCCCACCAAAAAAAAAATTTCAGGCCTTGAGCCTGTAGTAGAAAAGATTATTAAACTGGCCACACTGCGCAAAATGCTTAGCGTCGTTTTGTCTGTCTTCACATTCTGAGTTCAAATTCTGCCGCGGTTGACTTTGCCTTTCATCCTTTCGGGATCAATAAATTAAGTACCAGTTGAGTACTGGGGTCGACTTAATCAATAAATTAAGCACCAGTTGAGTACTGGGATGATGATGATGATGATGATAATAATAAGAAGAAGAAGAGGTCAACAACAACAATAACTGCAACAACAACAACAAACGCAACAACAATAATGTACTTAACTGACCAGTCCCCCTCCCCCAAATTGCAGGCCTTGTGCCTTTAGTAGAAAAGATTATTATGGTATGTTCAACACCCCAGTTGTCACTCGTGTTGTATTGTCTTTATTTGTTTTATATTCGGACCTGGTGATCAATAAAGAAATTATTATTATTATTATTATTATTATTATTATCATCATCATCATCATGATAGGCGTATGATTGGCTGTGTGGTAAGTAACTTGCTTACCAACCACATGGTTCCGGGTTCAGTCCCACTGCGTGGCACCTTGGGCAAGTGTCTTCTACTATAGCCTCGAGCCAACCAAAGCCTTGTGAGTGGATTTGGTAGACGGAAACTGAAAGAAGCCCGTCGTATATATGTATATCTATATATGTGTGTGTGTTTTTGTGTCTGTGTTTGTCCCCCAAACATCACTTGACAACCGATGCTGGTGTGTTTACGTCCCCGTAACTTAGCGGTTCGGCAAAAGAGACCGATAGAATAAGTACTGGGCTCGCAAAGAGTAAGTCCTAGGGTCGATTTGCTCGACTAAAGGCGGTGCTCCAGCATGGCCGCAGTCAAATGACTGAAACAAGTAAAAGAGTAAAAGAGAGTAAAGAGTATCATCATAAGGCGGTGAGCATGCTGGGCAAAATGCTTAGCAGCATTTCATCTGTCACCAGCAGTAGTAGTAGTAATAGTAGTAGCAGTAGTAATAGTAGCAGCAGCATCCACTACATACCCTCTTTCATCCTATAGCAAAACAGGTTGTGTGGTGCACGAGACTGAAAGGGTTGAGGAACGACACCTTCCTCTTTGGTGAAGCCCTTGTCATTTTTGAAAGTTCCACTTGGAAAGGAAAGTGTGAGGGTGAAGAGGGACGTGCTCACTCTCCTGATGAATTTGTGAAAAGATGGGTGACTGTGGCAAAAAAGGTCAGAGTGAATGGCTCTTCTCAAAGCATGTACCTGGGAGAGAGTCCATGCCCTGGATCTGTGGGGTTCCTTTATTGGCCCTTGTTGTGCTTTCTCCTGTATCAGAAGCACTGCATTATTCTTGCTATGACAGATTTTGGACATTACGTGCACTTGTATTGCCATCTTTCCCATTTCTTTCTCTTCATTATCACATAAATCTCCACACAAATTGT
>NC_142954.1:20501175-20531175 GCF_046866305.1 Octopus bimaculoides | reverse complement strand
CACACACACACACACACACACACACACACACACACACACACACACACACACACACACACAGTTATGTAATATTATATGAAATTCCTTTCTATAAAATTTCTGAAGAATCTAAAACAAGAAACTGCTATCAAATGCTCTTATTACATTTGATCACCTTTATTCATTATTCGCTATCGTTGGCACTAGTTTACCATTTAAGGGGCAAAGCCTCATATTTGAGCAGTTTTCTGTTGAGCTCTTTCGACTCACATTATGTTTTGCCTTGAGTTCATTTATGATACATACCTTTATGTTTGAAACCTGTTTTTTTTTTTTATGTGTACATTCGACAAAAGAGCTGATCAAACAAAACAATATTGCTCAACAATGTAATCCGTGTTTTTCGGAATCACACAATAAAGATATATTGGACACAACACAGCTTCCAACACAAAGCTGTATTGATCATCTTTTATACCAAAAGACGATGATAATAATAACAACAACAACAAAAGCAACAATTATGATGTTAATGATAATGACAATGATGACTGTTCTTACTACTACTACTACTACAGCTGCTGCTGCTGAAGATATCATCATCATCATCCTCCTCATCAATATCATGGCCTAGCACTGACAAACTGCCAATTTTGTTTGTGAATTTTCACTTCTTGAAGCATTTTTATGTCTTTTTTATTCAGTTTATGAAACATTACACTCATAATGTGGAGGGGCAATGGCCCAGTGGTTAGGGCAGCAGACTCGCGGTCATAGAATCGCGGTTTCGATTCCCAGACCGGGCGTTCTGAGTGTTTATTGAGCAAAAAACACCCAAAGCTCCACGAGGCTCCGGCAGGGGATGGTGGCGAACCCTGCTGTACTCTTTCACCACAACTTTCTCTCACTCTTACTTCCTGTTTCTGTTGTGCCTGTAATTCAAAGGGTCAGCCTTGTCACACTGTGTCACGCTGAATTTCCCCGAGAACTACGTTAAGGGTACACGTGTCTGTGGAGTGCTCAGCCACTTGCACGTTAATTTCACGAGCAGGTTGTTCCATTGATCGGATCCACTGGAACCCTCGACGTTGTAAGCGACGGAGTGCCAACAACAACAACACACTCATAATACATTTGTTTCTTTATAAATTTGAATAATTTTTTTTTGTTTCTAATGACCCAACTCATCATCATCATCATCATCATAAGTTTTGTTGTGGTCATCATCTGCATCATCATCGTCATTGTCATCATCATAATTATCGTTGCCGTCATCGTCATCATCATCATCATCATCGCCATCACCACCATCACTATCATCATCATCATTATCATCACCACCACCACCATCATCATCACCTTTGCCATCATCGTGATCATGAAATTTTTGTCATCACCAGCACTGTCATCATTATTACTGCTATTGTTGGCATCATTTTTATCACCATTATCATCAGTGTCATTGCTATCATCACAATTGTCATCAACATCATCATCATTGTCTTCCTCCTTGTCCTTGTCATCATAGTCACCATTGTCATCATTATTGTGATCATTGTCACTGACATCGTTACCACCATAGTCATCATCATCATCAGTATCATCATCATCGGCATCATCAGCATAATTGAACTCGTTGGCATCATCATTATTATCGTCATTGTTATCTTTGTCTTTACTGTCATTAGAATCATCATCATCACTATCGCCATCTATAATCATCAATGTTATCATCATCCTTCTTACCACCATCTCCATCATCATCCTCACCACAATGACCACCACTTCTAAAGTTATTGTTTTTCTGTCTTCCATCTTTCTTTGTCTGTTGTCCTTGTGGAAATCAAAGAAATGGTTTGTTATGATATTCCACCCACCACACCCCTACACCAGAACATATAAAATGCTTTACACTTCTGTCTGTGAATACACAAAGGTGCAGCCATGGCTAAGGAGCCGGCTTGGCTGGGTGGTCAAAAGGTGGCTTCTTATCTGCATGGTTCTAGGTTCAGTCTCACCATGTGGTACCTTGGGCGAGTGTCTTCTACTATAGCTTCAGGCCGACCAAAACCTTAGAACTGGATTTGGTAGACAGAAACTAAAAGAAACCCATCGTATATATGTGTGTGTGTGTGTATGTGTGTGTGTATATGTGTGTGTGTGTGTGTGTGTGTGTATCATCATCGTCGTTGTTTAACGTCTGCTTTCCTTGCTGGATGGTCTGACTAAAGGCTGGCGAGCCGGTAGGCTGCACCCGGCTCCAATCTGATCTGGCAAAGTTTCTATGGCTGGATGCCCTTTCTAATGCTAACCAATCTGAAAGTGTAGTTGGTGCTTTTACAAGCCACCAGCACGAGGGCCAGTCAGGCGGTACTGGGATCAGCTATGCTCAAATGGTGCTTTTTACATGCCACCTGCACAGGAGCCAGTCCAGCGGCGCTGACAACAACCACACTCAAATGGTGCTATTTACATTCCACCGGCCCAGGAGCCATATATATATATATATATATATATATATATATATGGGAGAATTTATGAAAAAAACAACAGACGAAGGCAGGTGGTGTAAGCAACAAATGGATGTATTAGTATAACGCTCGGGAATAGAGAAAGTCTTTGACGTTTCGAGCCTACGCTCTTCAACAGAAAGGAACACAGAAAGAAACAGGAGAGAAACAAGGAGAGAAAAAAATATAAATGTAGTGGTCAGCGATCTGTCATGGCGAATGCCGGACATATATATATATATATATATATATATATATATATATATATATATATATATATATATATATATATATATATATATATATATATATATATATATAATTAAAGCATAGGGTAAAAAATCAGATATTAATTAATATCGATTTATTACCAGGAAGCTAGCACATTTAAAGAATCAGAGAGATTCAGAAAAAATATCTGAGATCTTAGGGGATTAAAGTATATGTTTATAACTATGACCACTAAAGTGGACATTTAATGTGCTAGAACATGTGGCCTATTTCTAGTATATATATATATATATATATATATATATATATACTAGAAATATATATATATATTATACAGCCAAGTAATATTTCAAATGCAATTTAGCCATGAAAACAGCAGAAAAATTGGGTATTTAACCCTTATAAGACAGAAAAGTTTTCCGCAGACGGGTATGAGACTTGACTCTATACCACTCATTTATTGGCTTAATACTCTATTATTAAGCTAAACTGCCTGCTGATAACTTTTTCTGTCTTATAAAGGTATAAACTACCCAATCTTGCTGTTGTTTTCACAGTCATTCTATGTTCAAAGTATTACTTTCTTGTCTCTATAATATGAAACACATTCGACACTTCCAAAAACATAAACAGCTGTTTACAACAGGGGTTTTTAAACTTTTTGACTTGCGGACCCCTTTGTATTTTAGGCTTTACCTTAGAGACCCCCTTATAAACACTTATGAAATTTATACATAAATATTTGCTTAAAATAACATATATTTTTACATTTATTTATTTAACAGTATTTAACAAATAGGTTTATTGTCAATTAAAACATTTCGATTAAAAAACATATATAAAATCAAATTGCCCATAAAAAGTATTTGTTGCCCACGGATCCCCTGTCTTGTCCTTGTGGACCCCCTGTTTTACAATATGTTGTTACATTTCAAAAACACTATAATATTTAGTATTTAATTTGGCAGAGAGTTTAGCTTAATGGAACTTACCTTCTTATACCTGGGCCCGTTTCTGATTCCACCATCCACCTAGGGTCCTGAACAAGAAAAAAAAAATTAAATAAATGGCTGTTTATACAGCTCCAGACCAATGATTACAGGTAAACTAATGGTCAGAATCATAAAAAAAAAATTCAATAGAATAACAATGTGTGTGTGTAAAGAATTTTGTTGTTGTTGGCACTCCGTCGCTTACGACGTCGAGGGTTCCAGTTGATCCGATCAACGGAACAGCCTGCTCGGGAAATGCTATTCCTGGCATTTTGGTCTGTTCGTTATGGAATTCACGATACAGAAAGAAATAGTTATTCTTTGAAAATTTGGAAATACCAATCTGACACTTTCAGGCTTGTTCCGTCAACTGGCAGCAGAGAGTTTTTAAGTTTCCAAGACATTTTCTAATATTTTATGTATTATAAGTTATTGTAAGGAATTTTCAATTATTTTATATTCAATTTGTGGAATTTTTTGATCACAGAGGGGTTATTTTATTTTACGTATTTTCGTTTTTGTACTTTTTTTTGTGTTATTAGACTGTGGCCACGTTGGGGCACCGCCTTGAAGAATTTTTAGCTGAAGGAATCGACCCCCACCACCCAGTACTTATTTTTTGTTAAGACTGACACTTATTCTATTGGTCTTTCTCGCCGAACTGCTAAGTTACAGGGAAGTAAAGACACAGACACCAGTTGTCAAGTGGTAGTGGTGGTGATGGTAGGGAAACACAGACACGAGGGCCAATCACACAGTACTGGCAGCGACCACGCTCAAAAAGGTGTTTTTTACATGCCACCTGCACGGGAGCCAGTCCAGCGGCACTGGCAACGACCTCGCTCAAATGATTTTCTAATGTACCACCAGCACAAGTGCTAGAAGGCAACGCTGGTAACGATGACGCTCAAATGGTACTATTTATGGGCCACTAGCACTGAAGCCAGACAGCAGCTCTGGTAATGAACACACTCGACAATGCTGTTAGTGCTCTACTGGCACAATGACACATACATATACATATATTATCTACTTAAATGATGCAATACATGTCTCTAAGTGCTATTAATAGTTTCAGATGTTGAGAAATATCATAAATATATTCTTCAGGCACAAACCACAAATCATTACAAACTAAAAAAAGTTGATTTTTACTTTCTGTGTTTTCTATAAGCTGCTTTCTAAGTTTTTTGCATTTCTTCTCTTATTCAATTTTTTTTTAGTTCGTTATATGTGATTTGCACCTGAAAAATATGGTTGAGATATTTCTCAACATATGAAACTATTAGTAGCACATAAAGACAGGTATTGTGATCTTTAAATAAATAATATTTATCGCTCACCAGATGGAGTACTTGTTTTGTTGAATTTTCTATCACAGAACAATACATTATCAGTATGCATGTGTGTGTGTGGGGAGAGAGAGAGAGAGAGAGAGAGAGAGAGAGAGAGAGAGAAGGAGAGGGAGAGAGAAAGAGAGAGAGGTAGAAATGCAGATATACATAGTTAGGAGCACAATAAATATAGAATGAAATATCAAGAAATTATGAAACTCATAAGGTGTTTCAGGAAGCCAAAATTAAAGGGATAATTATAATTTTTGTAGGCAATATTCACAAAAAATCAGAATAATGAAACTGGTGACAAGTTACAGTCACATGCAGATACTACATTGAGCGCAACCCCACGTGACAATTGTGGATCGTGCCCTGGAGGGAGAAACTGGGGATTAATTTTAAATTCATTCAAACAATGCTATGTGTTTTCTATACATAACTTATCTAGCACTCACCTAATGAATGTATATGCATGCATACATACATATATATGCTTCGATTCCCACATGCACATATCGTGGTTAGGGCGTTGCACTCCCGATTGTGAGATCATGGGTTCAAGTCCCAGACTGGGCATTGTATTGTGTTCTTAAGCAAAACATTTCGCTTCATGTTGCTCTGAAATCATTTCGTCATCTGACATGTGGCTCATGGTGCACCTGTACAGGTAACATCAATTTGATGGAGAGAGTGAGCTTATGTCTACACAAACATTTGAGCCCTATAAACACATCATCTGTGTGGTTGTTCAGCAACAAATTGCTGACCCCTCATATATCGTCTAACAACGGGAGAGTCCATATATATATTATTTAATTCTTTTACTTGTTTGAATCATTTGACTGCAGCCATGCTGGAGCACCACCTTTAGTTGAGCAAATCCACCCCAGGACTTATTCTTTGTAAGCTTAGTACTTATTCTATCAGTCTCTTTTGCCGAACCGCTAAGTTACGGGTGACGTAAACACACCAGCATCGGTTGTAAAGCAATGTTGGAGAGGACAAGCACAGATGCACAAACATATACACACACACACACATATATATATATATATGTGTGTGTGTGTGTGTGTGTGTGTGTGTATATATATATATATATGATGGGTTTCTTTCAGTTCTTGTCTACTAAATCCACTCGCAAGGCTTTAGTCGGCCTGAGGCTATAGTAGAAGACACTTGCCCAAGGTGCCACACAGTGGGGACTAAATCCAGAACCATGACATTGGTAAGCAAGATACTTACCAGACAGCCACTCTTATTTATATATATATATATATATATGCACCCTTTTCAAGCATTGCCAGGCTCATGGGCCCGGTTTCCCGGTTTCTATGGTGTATGTCCCACCCCCCGCCCTGCTAGACAGGACACCGGTCCATTGCAGCTTTACTCAAGAAATAGGAAGAAAGAGTGAAGGAAAGTCGGGACGAAAGAATACAACAGGGGTTGCCACCACCTCCTGCCAGAGCCTTGAGGAGCTCCAGGTGTTTTCGCTCAATAAACATACACAACACCCGGTCTGGGAATCGAAACCGCAATCCTCCGACCGCAAGTCCGCTGCCCTAACCACTGGGCCGTTGCGCCTCCACATATATATATATGTATATATGTATATATATATATATATATATATATATATATATATATATATATATGTATATATATATATATATATATATATATATATATATATATATATATATATATAAGTTCAAAAAAACAATAACAAAAAGACAACAAAGTGAGGACGTGATACGGATAGTGTTATTGGACGCTCCGGGAAAGGGTGTTATCATTAAGTAAGAAATTCAAGAGATTTAATGGATATAAATAAATTAATTAATAAACATTGCCTAGAATTGTTTCAATTCATGCCTAATACAAATTACAAAACATATATACTAATAAATTTCATTGAATCACTCTCGTTGTTGGTGTAAGTGTAAACCCTTTGTCCAGAGAGTAAATATCATCAATAATTTCTTCAACTGGAAAGAGTCTAGGCCTTACACATTTACAAGACAAAGTGCCAGGTTCATCTCATGCTCATTTCATCACCAAGTCGATTTTTTTGTGGGGTGGGGGAATTATAAATAAAACTAAGCCACAACTATATGGATACTCTTAACAATGAGTCATAAACACACTTGACAACAAAGATACAACACAATCACTCATCAAATTTTCATATTTTATCTTCTTCTTCTCCATGCGCAGTTCATTACCATTTTTGCAGGAATCTGGCAGAGATGACATTTAAGCTATTTCCACTATTGCAAGAACATGGCATGACAGGGCTAAAACATCAATATATTGACGTCCAATCAATAGCTGCTGTCAAATTAATTGATTATACACTTCTCTGTGCAAAATTCCAACTATTACTTTACAATTATCAATATATTTTCATTCATTTTTTAAAGACCCAATTTTATCATCTTTCTGTACAGGTCTGGGTTCATCAAAGGCATGTGGACTAAGGGTTATGGAGTTGCACTCACAATCACAGGTTCATGGTTTCGATTTCTGGACCAGGTGATGTATGGAGAACATGAGCAGAACACTGTATTTCATGTTGTCCCAGTTCACTCAGCTGTAAACGAGTAACCCTGCAAATAGACTGGCATCTCGTTTAGGGTGGAATGTTTTGATCTCCATCACTGAGTTCAGAAGAGAGTCTCTAATTTGATTGGTCCTTCTCATGCTTCACCTCTGCAACCCTTGACACATCGACATGACATCACCAGTCTCAGCCTTTTTCTTTTGTTATTATCACTGGATGTACTTTGATAAGCTTTCTCTCTTAATTCCAGATAACTTTGTGCCATCTCACCTGACTCAGAACTTCATCCAAATGCTCTTCCATCTCATAACTTTCCTCATTCTTATGACCTGAATTCTTTCAAGTCTAAAGTAAATTCATCCCTTTCATCTTAATTTCTCCTCCATAGTCCCTTACACTAAGAGGTTTCCTGCCTTGTTTGGGACTTCCTAATAAAGACGTAAACAATTATACACCATAGAATCTGGCCACTTGCATGTTAATTTCACAAGCAGGCTGAAATGTTGATCAGATCAACTGGAACCCTTGACGTCGTAAGCGACGGAGTGCCAACAACAACAACAAACATAATGTCAATCTTTGAATATTAATTCCCTGTTTGAACAATTTCTGTTGTTGCGATCAGAAGTTCAACCTTTTTATACTTAAGAATTTGCCTGATCGTAACAGAATACATACACAAGCATCAATAGAAGGTATATTGGTAAAATATTCTCATCAAATCTTCCAGCAAGGATAGACATAACAGATTGAATGTCATTGTTCGGAACTGAGAAGAAAAAGTATGGACCATCGAAGAAATTGTCGGCCTTGCTGGAGGGAATATCTTTCTCTCTTTACTCTTTTACTTGTTTCAGTGATATGATTGTGGCCATGCTGGAGCACCGGCTTTAATCGAGCAAATCGACCCCAGGACTTATTCTTTGTAAGCCTAGTACTTATTCTATTGGTCTCTTGTGCTGAACCGCTAAGTTACGGGGACGTAAACACACCAGCATCGGTTGTCAAGCGATGCTGGGGGGACAAACACAGACACACAAACACACACACACATATATATATATATATATATATATATATATATATATACATATATATACATATATACGACGGGCTTCTTTCAGTTTCCATCTACCAAATCCACTCACAAGGCTTTGGTCGGCCCGAGGCTAAAGTAGAAGACACTTGCCCAAGGTGCCATGCAGTGGGACTGAACCCGGAACCATGTGGTTGGTAAGCAAGCTACTTACCACACAGCCACTCCTGCGCCTTCAAAAGTTAAAGAAAATGAGGATAACTATGAAGAACTGATTTGAAACCTCCTGGTTTTATATCCAGATTATAAATTCCCATTTATACCAATAATAATCTTCACATTGGTTGTCTGAGTAAATGCTTGAGTGCCAATCAGGAAGATTTAAGGTTTTCAGGTAAACAAGGTGTAGGAGTGGCTGTGTGGTAAGTAGCTTGCTTACCAACCACATGGTTCCGGGTTCAGTCCCACTGCGTGGCACCTTGGGCAAGTGTCTTCTACTATAGCCTCGGGCTGACCAAAGCCTTGTGAGTGGATTTGGTAGACGGAAACTGAAAGAAGCCTATCGTATATATGTATATATATGTATATATATATCTATCTATATATATATATATTTGTATGTGTGTGTATATGTTTGTGTGTCTGTGTTTGTCCTCCCACCATCGCTTGACAACCGATGCTGGTGTGTTTACGTCCCTGTAACTTAGCAGTTTGGCAAAATAGGCCGGTAGAATAAGTACTAGGCTTCCAAAGAATAAGTCCTGGGATCGATTTGCTCAACTAAAGGGGGTGCTCCAGCATGGCCACAGTCAAATGACTGAAGCAAGTAAAAGAGTAAACCAACCAGCTGACTTGAACATTACAGGTACAATCTGCAAGCAGAACAGTAAAAGTACGCAAGACTTTTCACAATTTTAGCCTGTATCATGGTTTATTTTATCTTCTTTTTTTTGTTTTTCTCTCAATTCCAACAACAGAGCTTTGTATCTATGTTAAAAAACCAGCTCCTTTCTTATAGGAAGACTTAATTATGTCGGTCTTGTTTTATTAATCCACTAATTAACTAAGAACCATAAAAGCAGAGCTCCAGAATGGACACGGTCTAGTATCAGGAATCAGTAACAAAAAAAAAAAACGCAAAAAAAGAAAATAAGCTGAAAATCTCAAACATTTTCTTTTCTTCGATGTTTCTATTGTTTCTGATTTATTGTTGTTTCGACGCTGACAGGAAAATCTAAGATTTATTAGGAAAACAAACAGGAGGGCATACGACAGTTTCACAATGTTTCCTGCCCTGGGGAAATATAAGCAACGAGACAGAGTTATAATTCATGGATAGAATCCATGTGCGAATGAGACAGCAGATATTTTCAGTATTAAAACAATTAATGCGAATAGTATTTAAGAAGCAAGGTTTTATTTGTAGCAGGCATTAGACTGTGGCCATTCTGGGGCACCAGCTTGAAGAGTTTTAGTTGAACAGATTGATCACAAGACATTCTTTTATTCTTTTATTCTTTTACTTGTTTCAGTCATTTGATTGTGGCCATGCTGGAGCACCGCCTTTAGTCGAGCAAATCGACCCCAGGACTTATTCTTTGGAAGCCTAGTACTTATTCTATCGGTCTCTTTTTGCCGAACCGCTAAGTTACGGGGACCTAAACAAACCAGCATCGGTTGTCAAGCGATGTTGGGTGGACAAACACAGATACACAACAAATACACACATACATATATATATACATATATACGACGGGCTTCTTTCAGTTTCCGTCTACCAAATCCACTCACAAGGTTTTGGTCGGCCCGAGGCTATAGTAGAAGACACTTGCCCAGTGGGACTGAACCCGGAACCATGTAGTTGGCAAGCAAGCTACTTACCACACAGGGGATATTCAGCATGACACAGTGTGACAAGGCTGACCCTTTGAATTACAGGCACAACAGAAACATGAAGTAAGAGTGAGAGAAAGTCATGGCGAAAGAGTACAGCAGGGTTCGCCACCATCCCCTGCCGGAGCTTCGTGAAGCTTTAGGTGTTTTCGCTCAATAAACACTCATAACGCCCAGTCTGGGAATCGAAACCGCGATCCTATGACCACGAGTCCGCTGCCCTAACCACTAGGCCATTGCACCTCCACCTGTGCCAGTAACACATAGGTGACACCCATGTTGGTGACATGTTAAAGGCACCCAGTACACTCTGTAGAGTGGTTGGCATTAGGAAGGGCATGAAGCCATAGACAGGAGCCTGGTGCATCTCTCTGGCTTACCAGTTCCGGTTAAACCACATTGAAACCCATGCCAGCATGGAAAATGGATGCTAAATGATGATGATGATGATGAAGATGATCGTTCATTAATCAAATTAAATAAGATGGCATTTGATTTAATGGTAATTAAAGAAGACATTGAAGAAAACACTGAAAGTCTTCTGGGAATTATCTATTTTTCACTTTGACCTTAGTGGGATGTTTTGTGTTAGCAGACATAAATTCCTATTGTTATCATCATCATCATCATCATCATCATCATCATCACCATTGTCTGCTTTGTCATTGTTGTTGTTGTGGTCTTCACCACCACCACCACCATAACCAGCACCACCGCAACAAAAAGTAAGCAGTAGTCGGGTTCAGAACATAATATGAAATTAAATAATAAATAAATAGAACAGGAATTACATAATCAAATTCAGTAGCTTGCAGTTGTTTCTGCTATAAGATACAGGGTGTTCAGTGCTGGGTGCTTGTGCATCAACTTAAAGCTTCCTTAGAACTTTTAAAATGAACCTTCATGTGTGTGTATGTGTGTGTGTGTGTGTGTGTGTGTATGTATACACAAATGTATGTATGTGTGTGTGTATATATATATATGCATATATATATATATTAAAAATGAAGACGGCTGGTTTACGGGTTTATTTCTAATATATACTGGTCTATATTTTAGAAAGTGCTTCTTTCAGATTAATGTTTTTTACAGACGATATATATATATATATATATATATATATATATATATATGTATGTATGTATGTATGTATGTATGTTTTATATATATATATATATATATATATATATATATATATATACATATATATATATGTTATATATCTATCTATCTATCTATCTATCTATCTATATATATATATATATATATATATATATGCGTGTGTGTGTGTGTGTGTGTGTGTGTGGGTGTGTGAAGGCACATGGCTCTGTGGTTAGGGCGTTGAGCTTACAAGCGTGAGGTTGTGAGTTCGAAACCTGGACTCGGCTGCATGTTGTGTTCTTGAGCAAGACACTTTATTTCACTTTACTTCCAGTTCCCTCAGATGTAGAAATGAGTTGCAACGTCACAGATGCCAAGCTGTATCGGCCCCTTTGCCTTTCCCTTGAATAATACTGGTGGTGTGGAGAGGGGAGGCTGGTATGCATGGGTGACTGCTGGTCTTGCAGAACAAACCTTGCCCAGACTTGTGCCTCGGAGGGTAGCTATCTAGGTGCAATCCCAGGGTCAGTCATGACTGAAGGGGGTCCCAGCATATATAAATCATGTTAATGATTTTTATCAAGTAATCAGCAGTCTATAAAAATTTATAGGCATTTAATACATTAAATTAATAATAACATACAAATGTATATAATCATATGAAGTGAGCTGTGTGTGTGTGTGTGTGTGTATCATCATCATCATCATCATCTTTTAACGTATGTTTTTCGTGCTGGCATGGGTTAGACAGTTTGACTGGTGTCTGGCAAGCCAGGAGGCTGCACCAGGCTCCAATCTGATCTGGCAATGTTTCCACAGCTGGATGCCCTTCTTAATGCCAACTATATCCAGAGTATTGTGGGTGCTTTTATGTGTCTAATTTTGTGTTACTGTGTGTGTTTGTTTACACTTGCAATCCGTGAAAGTTGTGAGCAACAAATGATGTGGTTATGTCACTTATTCTATCAACAAATCATTAAAGAAAACTCTTATTTAAAGGAATTATTAAGTGTTTGTGACAGGAAGGGCATCTGATTGTAATGCAACAACTCAATAATATATTTATGTAACTCCTGCCACATGGAAAAAATGGATAAAGAAAAAACCACATGTCCACGTGCACACATTCACACATGCACATGTGTGCATGTGCACTTGTGCACTCATATAGACATATGCATATATATGCACACATGCACATATATACACACATAACACATGTATATATATATACACATATATACATCACACATGTACATAAATATACACACACTTGCACAGATATAGACATGCACACACACACACACACATATATATAAATAAACACACATGCAAGCATATATACACATGCTCATATATATATATACACATACGCTATTACATATATTTAATATGTATGCATATATATATATATATGCACATGCACATTTATATGCAAACACACATATCCACACACGTGTACGTATTATACACACAGGCAAACTGCATTACAGACATTTCTCCAGAAATAAACAAGAGTGACAACCATTACACACCATTACAGCTCTTGATACACCGTATACACTCTTTCAATCAGAGCAGATAATGTATTTGTTCCAGAGAGCTACATTAATGTTACTATTAAGGTCAGGTTGTTTCAAACTCATGCCCTCATCGGTGGCCTTTGCTTTATCTTGCCATAATTTCCTTTCTGATTACTATTGCATAGAACCCCCTTTTTTTCTGAACATTCCACCAAACTTGTCTGATGATTAGTAATTTATCAATATTCAAATCAAGATCTGGTTTTAAATCAAATTTTAAAGGTCCTTTTTTTTTTATTATATTCACATTAAATTCAATATTTGTTTTCGGCCATTTTAAAAATCTATTTATTTATTTATTTACTTTATTCTTCTTTTTTTTTATGAATAACTTAAATACTGAATATTGCATTCTTGATATTTTATTGATTTTAAAAACCAATATTTTTATTCTTATTTCTCTCCCTTTTTTTCCCCTTTCACTTTAAATGGATGAAACGAGCAATTGCACCGTTTTTAAATATAGCTAATTATTGATAGAACAGTTACCAATGACTGACTTGACATTTTCAGAGAAAAATCTTCTTGAAAGACCGAAGAATTATTTGTGCTCCAATTTCTATTGAATATAGCAAAACTACACATAATAACAATTTTTTAATGAAATACAGAAGCCCTTATTTTCTCAAAAACCATTTTACAATTCCTGTTCTGTACACACCCTTAGATTCCTCTTCATTTTATTTCTCTTTTTCAAAGCAGAGCAATATTCCTTTAACAATTTTTTTTAATCATATAACTTCTTGCTCTTACAAAGTACCAAATATTTTCTCCCTTTTCAAATGACACTGACCTCCTTACAACCTTTCATAATTATGTTTCCCCTTGCTCTTACATCCAACTCTTTTTTTTTCCAACTCCCTTTCCAAATACAGGGGGGTCTTTTTTTTTTTTTTATAACGTTCCATAATCAAGCTTCTGCTTGATCTTGCGGAATACTTTCTTGTTCCCAGTTTTCAGAATACAAAGATCTCTTAATAACATTTCATAATTAGGTTTCTGTTTCCTCTTATATCAAAGATTTTCTTGTACCCTCTCTTCAAAATGCAGGGGTCTTTTTATAGCGTTCTATAATTAACTTTCTGTTTGCTCTATACAGGGGACACCTTTGTGTCCTGCTTTTCAAAATGCAGGCCTATCATTTATAACATAGCATAAATATATATCTGCTTACGTTTACAGATTACTCTTTCTTCCTCTCTTTTTCAGAATGCAGGGATCTCTTCTTTCTTTCCTTTTTCTTGTTTATTTCATCTTAGTTAAAGAAAAAGAAAATATTTCATTCAATTCACATTAATCAATTTTGAAAGGGATGTGTGCATGCATGGGTTTACATAAATATATATGCTTATATATATATATATTATATACACACATATATGCTTATATATATATATATATATATATATATATATATATATATATATGTACACATATATATACCAACACACACATGCATGCATATGTATATATATACACACACACATATATATAGTCTTATTATGCATAGGTATATATATATATATATACACACACAAATATATATATATACACAAACACACATATGCATGCATATATATATATATATATATATATATATATATGATACATGTACATATTTATGTATATATGTATGTTTGTATAGATACATATATATACATATATATATATTCTACACACACATGTATATGTATCTGTTTACCTAACTATCCCTACATGCATATATGTATGTGGTGGTGGGAGTACTTCATTATGTTCCTCGAGATTGGAACTGTGACTCCTTGGGTTCTAATCTTGTCTACTGCAAGATATTCCAGCCATTTTTTCAACTTGGTTGAATGTGAAATAATGCAGGATATGAAATATTAACAACCTCTTGTGTGATGCTGATGCGATATTAAACAAACTGTTAGCTATACTACCATTTTTTTTCCTTCTCCTGGCTTCCAAGCAATAATCAAAAGAGGAGGGGGGAGGAGGAGGAGGTGGAGGAGGAAATGAAAAAGAATGAGGAGGAGGAGACGAAGAAGAAGTGAGAAGATGAAGAAAACAAGGAAGAAGGAAGCAAGGAAGAAAAAGAAGGAGGACAAAGAGAAAGAAGAGGAGGGGAGGGGAAGAGGAAGAAGGGGATGACAAAGAAAAAGAAGAAATAAAAGGAAGATGGAAGAGGAGGAAGGGGAGGAGAGGAGAAGAATGAGGAGGAGAAGAAGAAATAAAAGGAAGATGTAAGAGGAGGAAGGGGAGGAGAGGAGAAGAATGAGGAGGAGAAGAAGAAGAAAAGAAGAATAATAATAAGAAATAAAAGGAAGATAGAAGAGGAGGAAGGGGAGGAGAGGAGAAGAATGAGGAGAAGAAGGAGAAAAATAAAAAATAAAAGGAAGATGGAAGAGGAGGAAGAAGTGGAGAGGAGAAGAATGAGGAGAAGAAGAAGAAATAAAAGGAAGATGGAAGAGGAGGTAGAGGAGGAGAGGAGAAGGAGGAGGAGGAGAAGAAGACAAAGAAAAAGAAATGAGAGGAAGATGGAAGAGGAGGAGAGAAGAAGAACGAGGAGGAGAAGAAGAAGAAATAAAAGGAAGATGGAAGAGGAGGAAGGGGAGAAGGAGGAGAAGAAGACAAAGAAAAAGAAATGAGAGGAAGATGGAAGAGGAGGAAGAGGAGGAGAGAAGAAGAACGAAGAGGAGAAGAAGAAGAAGAAGAAAAAGAAGAAGAATGAGGAGAAGAAGAAGAAGAAGAAGAAGAAGAAGAACGAGGAGGAGGAGGAGAAGAAGAAGAAGAAGAATGAGGAAGGAGAGAAAGAAGAAAATTGAAGAAGAAGAAGATGAAGAAGAAGAAATAAAAGGAAGATGGAAGAGGAGGAGAGGAGAAGAATGAGAAGAAGAAGAAGAAAAAGAAGAAGAAGAAGAAAGTGAAGAAGAAGAAGAAAGTGAAGAAGAAGAAGAAGAAAAAGAGCAACACCAGCAACACCAAGAGAGAGGAGAAGAAGTGAAGCCAACATCGATTGCAATATAAATATACATTTCCAGAGTTTTATCTCCAGTGTAGTTGCTTTGCATTGTTCTGAATCCCAAGACAGGCATCCACAAAACTAATAACAGAAATACCTGTTCCAGCTTCAATATTAACCGAAGGATGATCACAAACGTATAAGCACATTGCACTGCAATATGGTGCAGTGGGATGCGATGTGGTATCAGATGGAAATGCAATGTTGTTTCAAATGAAATATAGTAATCCATAACAAAATATTCAGTGCTTCATTTTACATGGTGCATGGTATTCAGATTCTAATACTACATGGTATATGATACATGATACATACATACTACATGATACATACATACTACATGATACAACGAGGCCCTTCATTGCTGTATTTTATCTCTGGTGTCATACCATGAAGCTCTGCATTTTAAACCATTATGTGATGCGCTGATTTGTACCCTGTGCCCCTTAAAATGTGCTCTAAATTTTACATAGCATGCTTAGAGACAAGCTTTCTCTTCTTCACTGCATGCTGTAAGGGGTAAAGACCTCTTTTGATCATGAATGACCATGGGATTGCACCCACAAAGTTCCCTTCCATGGCACAAGTCTGGGCAAGGTTGTTTATGGAAGACCAGCAGTCACCCATTCATACCAGCCTCCCCACTCCACTGATGTTATCCAAAGGAAAGGCAAAGGCTGATACAGCTTGGCACCAGTGATGTTGCAACTCATTTCTACACCTGAGTGAACTGGATCAATGTGAAATAAAGTGTCTTGCCCAAGAACACAACACACAACCTGGTCTGGGAATTGAACTCATTACCTCATGATCTTGATCCCAATGCTTTAACCACTGAGCCACTTGGCTTCACTTAACATGATCCTTTACTTCTACAGGTGGGTGGACAAGCCTTCAGTTTTATGTTCCACCATGAGTGATATCCAAAATACAGTGGAGAAGGCTAGCCACTGGATTTGGCTAAAACGAGATGATGAGCGATGGCTAGAGAAATATTGAGCTTTATTTGATAACCAGTTGATCTAGCAAGTGGGGCCTCATATCAGTGAGGGGGGGCTGGTGCGCATTGATGCCATCGGGAATAGGCCCCGAAACGGTGTGCATTCTCTCCTAATGACCCCATACACTTGCTGGCTTCCAGTATGTGGAGTTCTCGACTGGTAGCACTTGCATGTGTGAGTTGTTTGCAAGACATATAGGACAAGCCTTCAGTTTCATGCTCCTGCCATGAGATAACCCTTCATTATCCCATCACAAGCCTTTACTATGACACTGCATGCCATGAGACAGGTATTCACTTCTACACTGCTTGCCAAAAGACAAGCCTTCAATACTCTACTGCATTCCATGAGACCATCCTTTGCTGCTGCAATATATGCCTGTGTGCAGATGTGCATAGATGTTATTATTTCTTACACATCACTATTTGAGTGAAACAGTGACTGTATACATTTCCTCATTGACATAATGACAGGCCACTCTTTGCTTTCAAAACTTGAGGGATGAAAGACATCCCTTTCTTGTAAAACAGGTGAATGTTGGCAACAGGAAGAGCATCCTGCCCGCATGGAAAAGTGGATGTTAAATGAATGAAGGAGCAAATGAACGAATTTAGTGTCCTATCAACTGGAATACCATTCCAGCCTAATGATTCATTTGTATCTACATTCCTTCAGAGGCGCAATGGCCCAGTGGTTAGGGCAGTGGACTCGCGGTCATAGGATCGCGGTTTCGATTCCCAGACTGGGCATTGTGAGTGTTTATTGAGCGAAAACACCTAAAGCTCCACGAGGCTCCGGCAGGGGATGGTGGCGAACCCTGCTGTACTCTTTCACCACAACTTTCTCTCACTCTTACTTCCTGTTTCTGTTGTGCCTGTAATTCAAAGGGTCAGCCTTGTCACACTCTGTCACGCTGAATATCCCCGAGAACTACGTTAAGGGTACACGTGTCTGTGGAGTGCTCAGCCACTTGCACGTTAATTTCACGAGCAGGCTGTTCCGTTGATCGGATCAACTGGAACCCTCGACGTCGTAAGCGACGGAGTGCCAACAACAACAACAACAAAAACGTTCCTTCCCATGAAGCATTTTCCTATTGCCCAAGTCTTTATTCTTCAGTTCTCCAACTAAAACCAATGCAACAAAGATTAACCCTGGTTCTTATCACACAAAAACCATTTGTTTTAATGTGTTTATATTTAACATGAAACTTTCCCTCATATCTTTCTTTTTTTTTCATTTAAGAACACTTCATTAAGTTGTATTCTAAACATCAGCTTAATAATGAAAACACTAGTTGTTTTAATTAATAAAGCTCTCTAAATTCTTGATTAAATTCAAAATTATGCCCCTTGGTTAATTAAGATTCTCAGATACAAAGCTTAGCATATCTAAAATAAATACTAATGCATAATGCTCATGTAAGAATCTTTTGTTAATTCATGTTGTAATCATTAGTTAATTAACTAGAAGTTAGTTAACTTTACTAAATCCCTCTAAGGACGGGATTATTTTAAAATTTAATTCAGAAAGACATTTTGTGAAACAATAGCAAAATATTTTGACAGAAATTGTTATGAGGTAGATAGATAATCTGTTGGGATTGAAACCTTAGTTAGAGAATAACTTTATCTCCCTGGGGTCTTAAATAAACAAGCATCTGCACAAACTTTGCCATTGTCATTCTGTTTGCTTTATTATTTTTTTAATATTTATATATATATATATATATATATATATATATTTATTTATATGTTTAATTTCCTGACAAATGTTAGCAATAACATTACTGCTTGAAAATTTTCCAACAGGCCATTCACAAATTCACAGCATTTCTTGAGGTGAAATTGACAAGGGAGTGCCAGTAGCTTGGTGCAGAACAATCATTGCAAGAGACTTCATTTGTAAAGCATGCTTTATTTTTCTTACTTTTTGCCTACCATTTATGGGCAAAAATATTCTATACCCATATTCATTTTGCCAAAACAATACAGGCTCACACACCCAAATACATATATATACACACATATATATCCACATGCATGCACACACATGCACAACATAACAACTGTTACTCTCACCACTACTACCACCATCACCACCACACCCTCACACCTTAGCCTTGTTCCTCTCATCATACATAACCCTTTCATCATTTCTCAAATTATCAACACCCTTTGTCTCTTTTCTTCTTTCAATTGTGGCATTTGTTTAGTCTCACCCATTATAAGGCACCCTCAATAGTGTTGGTGCCACATACAAGAAAAACACTCAGTTAACTCTGCAAAATGTTTTGCATTAGGAAGGGCATCGATCCCCCAAAAACCATGTTAAACTCATGCGTCAGGGAATGTTTTATCAAAGTAAATTTCTCAAGATTTTTACTTCCTTCAACTTTTGAGTTTAATAGGGGTTAATATCTCAAGTGAAAATTAGTGATATTATTAATTAATTAATTAATTAAACAGTTATTGATTTCAAATTTTGGTACAAGGCCAGCAATTCTGGGGGAGCAGGTTAAGGCAATTACATCAACCTCATACTTTATCAGCCCTGGAAGGATGAAAGGCAAAATTGACCCCGGCAGAATTTGAACCCAGAATGTAAAGATGCATGAAATGCTTCTAAGCATTTTTCCCATCACGCTAATGATTCTGCCAGCTTGCTGCCTTTCAATCAATTAATTTATTACTATTGTTTATTCATTAATGATTTAATTAGAAAATTGCTGCAAAGAAATTCATATTTTGTAGATATATGTTAAAAACATGGGGTTGTTGCACTTTAATGATCATACAACATATAAGTTTGCAAGCAATGCAAAGCAGAGCTACTGAAGTGTTTTAGAAAAGGACAAAAGGCAAAGTTGACCCCGAAAGGATGAAAGGCAAACTCAACCTTGGCGGAATTTGAACTCAGAACATAGCAGCAGATAAGATACCGCAAAGTATTTTACCCGGCATGCTAATGATTCTGCCAGCCCGGCACCCTCAATAATAATAATAATAATAATAATAATAATGATAATAATAATAATAATAATAATAATAATAATAATAATAATGATAATAACAATAAAGCTGAAGTGAAGGCCAAATATAAAGTGCATGTGTTTAATTGCCAAAATATGACCATCCCCAAGTATAACAATATCTGTTTCAATACACGATTTTGCATCAAGAATCTTGCAAAATGAATACATAAACATGTATACTTTTTATTTTATATTTTTTATTCACTGAAAAAAATTCAAGTGCACATGTTTTTAAATGTAGTTATATGCAATTTAGAAAAAATTTTATTTTTACAAATTTTTTTCTATACAAAATATATCTTTTGTAATGAATTACATATAATGTTTTTATTCACAAGATTTTTTTATATATTTAGGGACATTGTAGTAAATCTATTGTGTTTTAAGTAGGTGTATGTTTTTTTTTATATAATTAAAAAAAAAGCAAACTTATCTGCCTAAAATTTTTTAAAAAACTGTTTTAACTTCTGCAGGGAATGAAGTTTCAGAAAGCAAACAAAAAGGTGAAATATTAAATTTGGCCATACATATACATGGAGCCATACATACGTGCAATCATATAAACATACACAAATAAGTAAATAAATGAATAAATAAATAAATAAGTAAACAAACGAATAAGTAAATAAATTTATCAACCCCAAAAGGATGAAAGCCAAAGTCGACCTTAGTGGAATTTGAACTCAGAACATAAAGACAGATGAAATACATCTAAGCTTTTCGCCCAGTGTGCTAATGTTTCTTATTTCTTTATTGCCCACAAGGGGCTAAACATAGAGGGGAGAAACAAGGACAGAAAAAGGGATTAAGTCGATTACATCGACCCCAGTGCATAACTGGTACTTAATTTATCGACCCTGAAAGGATGAAAGGCAAAGTTAACCTCAGCGGAATTTGAACCCAGAACGTAACGACAGACAAAATACCTCTAAGCATTTTGCCTGGCATACTGACGTTTCTGACAGCTTTCCATCTTCACAGCTGGTAAATATTGAAACAGTCAGGCTTCACCACTTTATCACTTTATTGTCTCTAAATGCTTCAGTTTTTTCTACATCTTATTCTCCAGTCTAATTGGAACCTACCTTCCTTATAATCTGACCCTTACCAAAGAATGGTAGTTTATAGTCAATCTGACCCTTCTTAAAATTTTATTTGTTTCTTTATTTATATATTTTGTATTTTGATTATAATTGTATTCTGTCTGTTGTCACTTATGTCTTTGGGTTTAGTTTTCAGTGAAAGGTGAATGGATTAGACCTGATCTGTTAGTAGTATCACGGCAGTGGCAGTAGCAGTAGCAGTTGCAGTAGCAGCAATGGCAGCAGGACTTCGAATTGGTGGAGCAACAAAAACAGGGTGAAATGGAAGTGAAAAGGTTAAATGAATGAAGAAATGATGAAAGAGACAGAGAGAGAGAAGGAAGCAAGAGATGGAGAAGAGAAGATGAAAGAAAAAGATGAAGAGAGAAAGAGAGAGGGTGAGTGAGAGAGGGAGGGAGGGAGAGAGAGAGGGGAGGGCAATATGGACTGAAATACTTAAAAATAGGGATAAATGAAATAAGGCAAAAGCAAGAGATAACATCAATCTTCATGCCAAGTTATAACATAGAGAAGTATATATATATATACACACACACACACACACATATATATATACATGCATATATATACATACATATGTACATATATGCATGTATATATATGTATATATATATATGTGTGTGCACATATATATGCATACATATGTATATGTATATGTGTATGTGTGTATATACATATATATACATATATATGCACATATATATCTATATTTGTAGGGATATCCATTTTCATTCTGCCACTGTCTTTTGATCTAAACTTCACTTTCTCACTCCACACCCCATTGCCAATTTAATTCCAACCATTCTCTTGCAAATTCTTCAATCAGTAACAATTATCTCCGTTTCTTAAGTGAGAAAACGAAAGGAAAAAAAGAAACAAAGCAAAAAGACAAAATGCAAATAAAACGATAAAAACAAAAAAGAACAATTCTATTATCCGTAGAATTACTAATGAAAACTTTGGAAGCAGTTAGATTTTTCCTGAAGCCGTATCATGGTTCTGTTACTTGTTCGTTGTTCGGAATCGAGAAAGGTTAAAATATCATTGCGTGTCTCTTCAACTGAAAAAGATACACAAGCTTTTAGCTTACATTAAAAAGAAATATACCTCTGATATCGAATAACAATGTACCAGGAGAAGCAAAAAAGAACTGAAGACAGCAGCTCTGTGAAAAAGTAAATTTGGTGCTGCCATTGTGAGAGTAGAGAAACAAGCCAAGAAAGACTGTTTAAATGAAATAACAACAATCATTGAGTTTAAGACATCACTTTAAGTTTTGTTAAACGGTAAAATGAAAATGATGTCATAACTTATTGTTGTATTTGGGGATGGTCATGTTGCCAGTTTAGCCAGTAAAAACACATGCACTGTATATTTGGTGTGGAATTTCAACCATGTTTCGTGGTCTGCTACCACAACAGCTCCTTTATAGGATCCAGTTAGCTCAAGACATCATCAGGAGGAACCACGTCCGGTTTCGGCCCCTACTCCTCTACCGTTTTGACGTGGCGGGGCCCCTCCTTTCGGAAGTGTCTTCAGCTCTGGTGTTGGGTGCATGTCTTCTTTCACTGTTTGTGACTGTTATAATTCAACTGTGGAATGTCCCTCGCTATGGTTATTTTCCAGGAGGTTCTGGCCACACATTACATTACATTAATCCTATTTCGGCCAGAGTTCTTTCGTCACACTTCTGTGACCTCATCAGTGGTCCTTTGCTTTCTTCTTTCTTATATGTGTGTCTTCTTTCTTATATTGGTGTCATTTATTGGCTAAACTGGCAACATGATCATCCCCAAATACAACAATATCTGTTTCAACGCACAATTTCACATAAAAAATCTTGCAAAACAAATATATAAACGGATGTCATAACTCTTTGGCATTTAATCCAGCCATATTTGACCTTTATATACTTTTATCTTTCCATGCTAGCATGGGTTGGACGATTTGACTGAGGACTGGTGGAGCCCAAAGGCTAAACCAGGCTCCAATCTGATTTGGCAGAGTTTCTACAGCTGGATGCCCTTCCTAATGCCAACCACTCCGAGAGTGTAGTAGGTGCTTTTACGTGCCACCGACACGAAGGCCAGTCAGGCGGTACTGGCAATGGCCATGCTCAAAATGGTGTATTTTACATGCCACCCGCACAAGAGCCAGTCCAGCGGCACTGGCAACGATCTCGCTTGAAAGTCCTTACACATGCCACGGGCACAAGTGCCAGAAAGGCAATGCTGGGCACAGGTGCCATCACAATTTCGCTTTCGCTTTCCCCAACAGGTCTTCGCAGGCCAAGTTTCGTGTCCAATGAAGGAGACGACGTTGGCATGGGTGCCAGTCATCGAACTTAGTTCGACGTAGTGTTATAAAGTACATGCAGAAAAGAAAGGGTTTAACCACCAATGACATTCATGCTGACATGGTTGTTACCTTAGCGGGTGATGCTCCAGCTTTATCAACAGTGTAAAGTTGGGTAGAGGAATTTTCGAGGGGCAGAGAGAGCCTTGACAATGATCCAAGCTCTAGATATCCTGCAACTATCACCACCAGAGTAAACATTGATCGTGTCCACCACATGGTGATTGGTGACAGACAACTGACTCTTGAGTTTGGAACCGTCTTTGTGCAAACATTTCCTTGTCGTTCATAGTGATGACAAAATTTATTTTGTTTAGGATAAAAATAGATATTTTTATATTTGGGGATGGTCATTTTTTTTTTGGTGGGGGGGGGGGTTTAATCACATGCACTATATACTTGTCCTTCACTTCAGCTTTATTCTTTATTGTTATTTTAGTGTCCTTTGTCCAAAGATTTTTTGGCACACCTTCTGTGACCTCTTCAGCGATTCCCTATCCCATGACATTAAAATCAAAATAATAATAAAGCTGAAATGAAGAATAAATATAGACTATGTGTGGTCATTTAGAAAAGAAAAGAAAAAGAGAAAAATGACTACTCCAAAATATAACAATATCTATTTTAGCACACAACTTCACATCAGGAAGTTTGCAAAACAAATACATAAATGAAAGAATAAATATTTTTGCATTTAAAATCTCAAAATAGATTTTTGTGTTCTTTATCAGGTTTGTTTAGGGTGTATCAAAGTGACCTTCATTTTCTCCTCTTGAACTAGGATTTGTTAAGTTACTAGTGCATCTATTTCACAAGGCTTTGCTTGTGGATCTATCTTGCAATTTCATCTAAAGGATAACCCTGGCAACATCTAATCTCAAAGATTTGCAACTTGTTGATGGAAAACTTAGTGAATCACCATGTTTCACCTGCCTACAGCAAAACAA
Source organism: Octopus bimaculoides (assembly GCF_046866305.1). Taxonomy (NCBI): domain Eukaryota; kingdom Metazoa; phylum Mollusca; class Cephalopoda; order Octopoda; family Octopodidae; genus Octopus; species Octopus bimaculoides. Next base: position 20,506,506 of record NC_142954.1, on the reverse strand, counting down.
TCTTCATGCTTGTGTTAAAGACCCTGAGCTTTGTGCTTGTCGATTGGTCTGAACTGCCTGAAGATAGCTTTAGCTTTTTCTCAATCCTTGTAAAAAACCAAACTAAGAAATGCTTTTTGATCCAAATTCAGCAATCCTTGAGTTTAAAATGTCACTTTAATTTTTGCCAATCAGCAGTTTTGACAAAATTGAAAGTGAAATCTTGAGCTCAAAGATTGTCCAAATTTATAACCAAAATAAGGAGAAAACATCGTGACTTTACTCTCAACAAGGATCTCACTAAATCCTTTCATTGGTTTCAATTTTTAATTAATTTTATAATAATTAAAATTCCAGGATTGTTTCGCCTGCCTCTTTTGACCAATATTAATGATTAAGCTAATGAGTAGTTCTTTCTCTCTTCTCATCATTACTGGCATAATTTGAATTAATTAAAATTTATGCTCCCATGGATCTGAGAAATTAGCAGAGTTTTCAAACCACATCAGATGAGATCTCTTTGCTCTGAAGTGAGATTTAAGCTAAACTAAAGCCAGTTACCAGTCACTAATTTACTGGCTTTGAATCAGTATTATATGAAGTCCATCCTGGATGTGAATGGGATTACGATATCCATACTGTTTTATCTTGGACTTGTTTCAGTCACTGGAGTGCGGCCATGCTCGAACACCACCTTAAAGGATTTTAGTTGAGTAAATCGACCTCAGGACTTCTTTTTAAGCCTTGTACTTATTCTATCGGATCCCTTTTACTGAACTGCTAAGTTACAGGTCTTTAAACAACACATTGACCAAGTGGAAGTAGGGGACAAACACAGACACAGGGAGATAGATATGCACATATATATATATATATATATATATATATATATATATATAAGAAAGCTTCTTTCAGTTTCTATCTACCAAATCCACTCACAAGGCTTTGATTAACCCAGGGTTATAGACGAAGACTTATTTTTTAGTTTGGTATTCATTCTATCAGTTATTCTTTTATTCTTTTACATGTTTCAGTCATTTGATAGCGGTCATGTGGGAGCACCACCTTAAAGGGTTCAAATCAAAGAAATCGACCCCGGGACTTATTCTCTGTAAGCCTAGTACTTATTCTATCTATCTATCTGCCTGCCCGCCCGCCAGTCTGTCTGTCTATCTATCTCTGTCTATCTAGTACTTTATTCTCGTTTGCTGAATCACTAAGTTACAGGGACATAAACACACCAACATCGGTTGTCAAGCAATGGTGGAGGGACAAACACAGACACACACACATGAATATACATTCACACACGGACACACATGCACACACACACACACACATACACACGCACACACATACGTATGATGGGCTTCTGTCTACCAAATCCACATACAAGGCTATAGTAGAAGACACTTGCCCAAAGTGTCACACAGTTGGACTGAACCTAGAACCATGTCATTGGTAAGCAACCTACTTACCACACAGCCATGCCTGCCCTTATCATTCTCTTTTGCCAAACTGCTTAGTTACAGAGACACTAACATATCCAGCACAGGTTGTCAAGTGGTGGGTGAGAACAAACATAGGCACACACACATGCACAAACATGTACACTCACACACATACACAAGGGCTTCAATACAGTTTCTATCTATCAAATTCCCTCATAATGCAGTGGTCGATAGCTACACTAGAAGATACTTGCCCAAGGTGCCATGCAGTGGGATTGAACACAAAATCATGTGCTTACAAAGCAAGTTTCTTAACCACATTGAACAAAAAGAAAAAGAAAAAGAAAAAAAAACGGAACATTCTGCTGTTGATGGTGATGATGATGTTGATGATGATCGTTAATTCTTCACAAAATTCATTCTGAAACAATAGCTGATCGGATCTATCAATATTATGAACAAACTGATTGGAACAGAAATTGATAAATATATTTCAACGAGAAATTTTATCAGCCTCTCTTTCTCTTTCTCAGTTCTAGAGCTTTGTTGAATTTCGGTGCTGGAAAAGTGATGAAACAAAATAATTTTCTCAACGAAAGGAGAAAAAGAAAACAATATCACTCGAAGAGATGGTATAGTAAGAATTCATATGATCCCTAAATTCTCATTTTTAAGCTAATCCACTTTCTTCCCATCCAACAAATATATTACTTTTCCGATGATGATAAGATAAAATAGAAGGTAAATACCTTCATTCGTAACTGATGCTTCATTTAGAGTGCATAGGGCCATATAAGATAACGAGAATATTCTCCTGTAATGTATTTAATGGAATACATTCCAGTACATAATTAGAATTATAGGAAAAGACAGAATATGATGAAGTATATTCAATTCTTGCAATTTGATTCTTGCACTGAAAATGCGGGAAAGAAGTTTAATAATAATTTGAGGAACTAGTTTCAATTTTACCATTATTTTTTCACCAAAATATCTCGTATGTCTCTGGAGATTAGTTTGTATTTTAATAAAATGGCAGCCGAAATAGTAGAGTGTTATGGAAGTGTACTTTAGAAGTATATCTTTGCAGAAATGGGTTATATTAAGGAAATATATGCATTTCAGATAATGACTATTGTTTGACTTTTATTTCATCCAATTTCTCGGTGCTTTTACAAAATTGCTGAAATGAGTACTTATTTGTCAGAAACAAGAAAAAAAAAAAAAAGAAAAATATTTATGACATAATCACCATCATACACATCATCATCACCACCACCACCACCACCACCAATAACAACAACAACAACAACACCATCATCATTTTCATTTAAATCTGTTTTCCATGCTGGCATGGGTCGGATGGCTTGACAAGAGCCGAAGAACCACAGGACAGTGTCAGGCACTAAAGTCATCTTTGGCATAGTTTCTTCTCCATTAAACTATTCTGGTACTTAATTTATCGACCCCGAAAGGATGAAAGGCAAGGTCGACCTCGGCGGAATTTGAACTCAGAACGTAAAGACAGACGAAATACCACTAAGCATTTCGCCCGGTGTGCTAACATTTCTGCCAGCTCGAATAATAATGATGATGATGATGATGAGAAGAAGAAGAAGTGAACACAGAATTATGAATGTATGCAGTAAAGTGCACTTGCACTGTGAATAGCTGTGTATGGGTTGATGGAGAGATTTTGAATAAAAAGCAGGGATGGGATTCAGTCGTAAAATGTAACATATTAAAAGCATATTAAATGATGTTTATTTGGTGTTGATGTGTGCAGAACAATTTTGCGTGGGAGCTATGAAAACTTTTGAATAAATTACACGTGTAATGAGGTTGCATGGCATTAAACATACATAAACACTCACACACATCTATCTATCTATCTATCTACCTATCTATCTATCTATATGTGTGTGTGTGTGTGTGTTCGTGTGTGTGTATGTATGTATGTATATGTATAAAGATATATAATTATACAAGATACAATAATATTTAAGGGTACAAAACCTATCATACTTATATACTCTTTTACTTGTTTCAGTCATTTGACTGCGGCCATGCTGGAGCACCGCCTTTAGTCAAGCAAATCGACCCCGGGACTTATTCTTTGTAAGCCTACTACTTATTCTATCGGTCTCTTTTTGCCGAACCGCTAAGTTACGGGGACGTAAACACACCAGCATCAGTTGTCAAGCGTGCTAACGTTTCTGCCAGTTTCTATGTCTGATTTACCATAGTTTCTGCAACCAGATGCCCTTCTTAATTCCAACCATTTCACAGAGTGTACTGGGTGCTTTTTACACGGCACTGGCACCAGGGAGGTTATCAAATACCTGCAACATAAGAACCTCTCAAGTGAGTGAGGTAGAGACTGAGGAATAAGAAGCAAGTAACAATAATGGATCACGATGGTGATGATGACAACGATGATGATTATGGTGATGAGGATAGATTTGATGGTGATGATGATGATGATGTTCATGATAAAGATGTGATGACGACGATGGCAATGATGATGAAGCTGATGGTGAGGATGACAATAGTGATGATGATGATGATGACAATAGTGATGATGATGATGATGACAATAGTGAAGTTGATGATGAAGTTGATGGTGATGGTGAATATAGCGTTGATAATGATGATGATGATGATGTTGGTGATGATGATGATCATAATGATGGTCAAGATAATGATGATGACAAAGCCAATAGCAACACTGCTGGTTGTGATGACAACAATGACAACAATCATGATAAGAACAAATTAAATCTAACTATCACAGTGTGTCATAACAAAGAGACAGAAATGCACGCGCACACACACACACACACACACACACACACACACACACACACATGCAAACACACACATATATATTCAAATATACATATGGAAGTATGTGTGGACATGCATTATGGGCTTCTACACAGTTTCCATCTACCAAATACACTCACAAAACCCCAGTGGACCTGATGCTATAAAAGAAAGCACTTGCCCACAGTACCCCACCCTAGGACTGAACTCGAAACCCCCTGATTATGAAGCAATACCCTTAACCACGCAGCCAAACCTACCTTGTTTGTTGTGAAAGATATTTTAATGCTAGCAAACAATTTAAACCATATTCCTTTATACTTTCAAAGGTCACTCAGTTAATAAAACCACCAGCTCTGGTTAAAAATTAAACATTTATTTATTTTATTTTTGTTAACGAATCCTTTAATTATTGCTTGGTTTGTTTGCATAATTCAAACAAACCAATAAATAATTAATGGAGTTGTTAACAATAAAGACACGAGCTATAATCAAAATGCATGTTTTATTATCAAAATGACCCTTCAAAGTGCAATGAAACTTTTTATGGTCAGTGGGAAGTAGCTTGATCTTTGCTTGCTGGCAAATTGGCAGCTATGGACACACTTCAGTCTTGAATACACACATGTACACATACACACGCATGCATGTGCATGTGATTATAAATATATTGTGTGCGGGCATGGCTGTATGGTTAACAAACTTGCTTTGTAACCATGTGCTCTTCAGTTCAGTTCCACAGATTGACACTTTAGCCCTGGGCCAAACAATGTCTTGTTAGTGGTTTTGTTGACAGAAACTGAAAGAAGCCAGCGGGCTGGCAGAATTGTTAGCATGCCGGGCGAAATGCTTAGCAGTATATCGTCTGCTGTTATGTTCTGAGTTCAAATTCCGCTGAGGTCAACTTTGCCTTTCATCCTTTCGAGGTCGATAAATTAAGTACCAGTTACACACTTGGGTCGATGTAATCGACTTAATCCCGTTGCCTGTCCTTGTTTGTCCCCTCTATGTTTAGCCCCTTTTGGGCAATAAAGAAATAAAAAACTGAAAGAAGCCAATCATATTTTTTCTTTTC
>NC_142954.1:20436175-20496175 GCF_046866305.1 Octopus bimaculoides | reverse complement strand
CAATTTCTCCATTCTCTGCAGCAAGGAATCTAAGAAGTCTTCCAAAAGAGATACAAGATACAGAAGGTGTGTGGTGGCGGTGGTGGCGACGGTAGTGGTGATGGTATGGGAAGTGGGGGAGAAAGAAATGGTTATTTTTTTTTTCTTAGAGTTTTTTACTGATTTGAAATATATCATGTTGTATGCAAATATATTTTATGGAATTGTGGCATTATCTCATTCTTCTTTAACATGTTCTGTGGCAGCAGTAGCAGCAGTAGCAGCAACAACAACAACAACAAAATCAGCAGCAATGAAAACAAGACGGCAGCCAAAACAACGACCGAAAGAGCAACAACATAAATAAGAACGGCAAAAGCGAAAAAACACCGAGAGTGACAACAAAAACGAGAACAGCAAAAGCAAAAACAACAAGAGCAAGAACAAGAAGAAGAACAACAAAGGTGAAAACAACAGTAAGAACTACATCAGACACAACAATAGTACAAACAACAACAACAACAGGTAAAATATCAAGAGAAAATGTAGCAAAAAAGAATAAATCAAGAATGCTAACAACAATTATGTAGCTACAACAACAACAATAATAAGGACAATAAAAACAATAAGACAAGATTAAGATCAACAGAAAAACAAGAAAGAAAAATCAAAAATGAAAACATAAAAAACAACAATAGCAACCACAGAGTAGAGGTGAATGGCTTAGTGGTGAAACTGTGGGACTCATGATTGTAAGATTGTGGTTTCGATTCCTGCCTGGATGATGTGTTTTTGTTCTTGAGCAAAAATACTTGGTTTCATGTTGTTCCAGTCCACTCAGTTGCTAAAAAATGAGTCATCCAGTGAAGGACTGGCGTTCCATCCAGGAAGGAAGGAATATACACAAGAGAAACCAGGGAAATCGATCCTATGCAACTTACTGAGAAATGTAGACTTGCTGATGTATGTATGTATGTACGTATGTATACATGTATGCACGTATGTATGTATGCGTGCATGTATGCATGTAGGCATGTGTGCATGTATATATATGTTCAGATTTGTATGTTTTGCTTTATCTATATATTCTCATGTGGAGGTGCAATGGCCCAGTGGTTAGGGCAATGGACTCGTGGTCATAGGATCGCGGTTTCAATTAAAAAACATATATAAAATCAAATTGCCCATAAAAAGCATTTGCTGTCCACGGACCCCCTGTCTTGTCCTTGCGGACCCCCTGTGGTCCGTGGACCACAGTTTGAAAACCCCTGCCATGGTAGACTACTTTGATGATCAATGTCACTATCATCTCTGAGCTTCGTATGTATGTGTGTGTGTGTATGTTTGTGTGTGTGTGTGAATATGTATGGGGAGGCACATGGTTTAATGGTTAGGGTATTGGAGTAATGATTGTAAGATTGTGGTTTCGATTCCTCGAGCAGGTGATGCATTGTTCTTGAGTAAAAGCTCTTCATATTCATGTTACTCCAATCCCCTCAGCTGCTAAAAACGAGTAATCCTGTGGCTGACCGATGTCCTGTCCAAAGAAGAAAGAATATATGCCAGGGAACCCAAGAAATCACCCTCACGCTCCTTATGGAGTCATGTCGACTTCCCCATGTATGCATGTATATATGTATGTATGTGGAGGTGCACGGCTTAGTGGTTAGTGTGTAGGGTGGAGATGCAATGGCCCAGTGGTTAGGGCAGCGGGCTCGCAGTCATAGGATCGCGGTTTCGATTCCCAGGCCGGGCTTTGTGAGTGTTTATTGAGCGAAAACACCTAAAGCTCCAAGAGGCTCCGGCAGGGGATGGTGGCGAACCCTGCTGTACTCTTCCACCACAGCTTTCTCTCACTCTTACTTCCTGTTTCTGTTGTGCCTGTAATTCAAAGGGTCAGCCTTGTCACACTGTGTCATGCTGAATATCCCCGAGAACTACGTTAAGGGTACACGTGTCTGTGGAGTGCTCAGCCACTGGCACGTTAATTTCACGAGCAGGCTGTTCCGTTGATTGGATCAACTGGAACCCTTGACGTTGGAAGTGACGGAGTGCCAACAACAACCTATCAGGGTGAACATTAGTCTTTAGCCTAATGTGGGATAGATGGGGGCAGCCATGGACCGGTAGAGCATCAGTCGGAATGCTTTATAGTAGACTTGCTGTTGCTGTTGTTATTCATGTTGTTGTTGATGATGTTTAGCCTTAGATCAACCCTGATCGACCAGACATCTGACCAGCAACACCCCAGACATAATCACTTCGCCTTTGTCATAGTCTAACTAGTACTACATTATCTAATGTGTCCTCTTTCTTAAGACAACAGTGATATCAATTCAAGAGAGATTTAACTGGTATCTTGAACAAGTCAACCAACCAACCAAACACATAAATGCTTCTCTTATCTTTTACCAATTTGAAATATATCAAGTTCTAAGAAATACGTCTTGTAAAGCATTGCCTTATCTGCTTCTCCTTGTGTTTTTCCACAACAAAAAACATCGTCACCGCCACCAACACCAGCAACAACAACAACAATAACAACAAGAATGGAAGTTCTTCAGTCATTTTCTGTTAGTAACTTGAACCCATGCCAAAATGTGTGGTTCTAGAATTTTGGTATTTTGATCTTTTTGCAAAAATTCGTCCTTTCATATGTGCCTGTGGTAAGAAGCTTGCTTCCCAGTCACATGGCTTCAGGTTCACTCCCACTGTTTGACACCTTGGGTAAATATCTTTTATGACAGCCCCCAGACTTGAGAGTCGATTTGTTAGCTGGAAATAGAAAGAAGCCATTTATCTATCTATCTATCTATCTATCTATTTATCTATCTAGAAAGACTGGGTATTTTACCCATGTAACGTGAAGAAAAGTTACCAGTGTGTGTGTGTGTATGTATATATATATATATATATATATATATATATATATATATATATATATATAGTTTTAGGGAAAAGAACCAAGGTTTATGAACTCATCGATGAAAATCCACTGTCACATATTTGACTCTGTGAAACTTAATTTAATTTTAATTTTTTATAAATTGATTTTAATTTTGGATTATGTCCCTAATATTATTAGTATATATATACATATATATACATACACACACCTATCTATATAGGCACTGGCATGACTGTGTGGTAAGAAGTTTGCCTTCTCAACCACATCATTCGAGGTTCAGTCCTACTGCATGGCACTTTGGATCAGTGTCTTCTACTATAGCCTTGGGTTCACCAAAACATTATGAGTGGAGCTGGTAGATGCAAACTAAAAGAAGTTTGTTGTGTGTGTGTGTGTGTGTGTGTGTGTGTGCATGTGCATGTGTGTATGTGCATGCGTTTGTATGTCTTTGTGTCTGTGCTTGTCCCCCACCACCACTCGATAACCAGTCTTGGTGTGTTTACATCCCCGTAACTTAGCAGTTCAGTAAAAGAGATCAATAGAATAAGTACCAAACTTAGCAAAAAAATTAAGTAATGGGGTCAATTCATTTGACTTTAAACTCTTCAAGATGCTGCCCCAGCATGGCCACAGTTTAATAACTGAAACAATGAAAAGATAAATGATATATATATATATATATATAGGCGTAGGAGTGGCTGTGTGGTAAAGTAGCTTGCTTAGCAACCACATGGTTCTGGGTTCAGTTTCACTGCGTGGCACCTTGGGCAAGTGTCTTCTGCTATAGCCTTGGGCTGACCAAAGCCTTGTGAGTGGATTTGGTAGACGGAAACTGAAAAAAGCCTGTCGTATATATGTATATATATAGGTGTGTGTGGTGTGTGTGTGGTGTGTGTGTATGTTTGTGTGTCTGTGTTTGTCCCCCCAACATCGCTTGACAACCGATGCTGGTGTGTTTACGTCCCCGTAACTTAGCAGTTCGGCAAAAGAGTGTGATAGAATAAGTACTAGGCTCACAAAGAATAAGTCCTGGGGTCGATTTGCTCGACAAAAGCCGGTGCTCCAGCATGGCCACAGTCAAATGACTGAAACAAGTAAAAGAGTAAAAGAGAGTATATATATATATATATATATAAAGGAAAAGGTCACAAATGAAGTTTAAAATTTATGGCAGTTGTTTTGGTAGAATCCTATTGATGTATTCTTAGATTATATCATAACATATGAGCCACCATCTTCGGGTAAAATTTGAAACAAGTATCAAACAAGTGAGATAATTCCTTGACTACGATGAACCCAACCAACATTGTAGGATAAGTGACATTTTGAAAATAACATTCAACTTTATAGAGAAATTAGGAGTGGTTTTAACAGGTATCTGAGAAGTGTAGAGATTAAATGAATATATTATTTATCAAAATTAGTTTATAGCTGATACTGGTTATAGGAAATTACAAGAATCATAGACATGCTGTAGCCATGGTTGTCCTTAAGGCTCTCATGACCAGTATCAGCTATAAACTAATTTAGATAAATAATATATTCGTTTGATCTCTTTACTTCTCGCATGCCTCTTAAACTCACTCGTTCTAAAGTCTCCGTAAATTCGAATATTATTGTCAAAATACCACTTATCCAACAATGTCGGTTGGATTTTTCATGGACAAGGTATTATCTTACTTGTTTAAAATTTCATCTGAAGATGGTGGCGTTATGATGTTGGTATACACGTCTGGTGTAAAATGGTATTATGCAAATAAATAGTTGGTTGTGGTTATCTAAAAATAACCTTTTGCAGAAATATATGTTAACACAGAACTCACTCTGTTCTACTCAAACATAAGTACGATGCTCCTTATATTTTATTTACAAATATTTGGAAACGGGAATGGATTCAATGCTGAACTGTTCTGATTATACACATATGGGGAGATGAACTAGGCAGAGAACCCCTTTGAATCGGATTTATAAGTGTAAACATTCGTATATGCTCCACTAGATGCAGACATTAAATGATGATGATGATGATGATATCTGTGTGTTAGTAATACCTTAACTTTTACAGCCTTTCTCAGAATCTAATAAGTTGCATTGGATTGCTTTGAGATCAACTGTTACTGGAACGAATTGCTTTTACATCTGAGGAAGAGCATCCTGCATTAGAGCTCTGCCTGCAATGAATTACATTGGATTCATGTAATCATGGAAAAGTGAATGTTAAAACAAAGATTACAAAGATGATGATAGTCACACAATCACACACGCACACACACGGACATATACACGCACGCATATGCACAAATGTTCTCTGCAATGTGTATTTACAATCCACAGGAGCTGCACCAGTCTTTTGTTCGTACGTAAAGTGTTAGCTCCACGTTCCGCCATTCTGGATTGATGTTATATTTAAATTCTAATGGTTCCAGATTTTCCCTCATAGTGTTAACCTCATGTCCAGCTGTCGTGGAATATTGCCAAATTCTAACATTCACCGAGGTCAGATTTACCGTTAATTGTTGAAATATGTTGGCTGGACTGCAACCAATACTGTTTCCGACATTGATGTAGTTGTTGTTGTTCTTCTTGTTGTTATTGTTTTTGTTGTGTTGTTGTTGTTTCTGTATTCGTTTGGACTTGTAACATTACTATGGCTATTATTACTAATGTTATTGTTATTATTATTGTTAATTGTGTTAAGGTGGCAAAATGACAGAGTTGTTACCGCTCCGGGGAAAAATGCTTAGTGGCGTTTCTTCCAACTTTACATTGTGAGTTCAAATTCTGCTGAGGTCAACTTTGCCTTTCACCCTTTCAGAGTTGATAAAATAAAGTACCAGCTGAGTGCTGGGGGTTAATGTAATTGACTTACCCCTCCCCAAACTTGCTGGCCTTATGCAAAAATTTGAAATCATTATTATTATTATTATCATAATTATTGTAATTATTATTATTATTATTATTATTATTATTATTATTATTATTATCATAAAGGCGTAGGAGTGGCTGTGTGGTAAGTAACTTGCCTACGAACCACATGGTCCCGGGTTCAGTCCCACAGCGTGGCACCTTGGGCAAGTGTCTTCTACTGTAGCCTCGGGCCGACCAAAGCCTTGTGAGTGGATTTGGTAGACGGAAACTGAAAGAAGCCAGTCGTATATATATATATATATATATGTGTGTGTATGTGTTTGTGTGTCTGTGTTTGTCCCCCCAACATCGCTTGACAACCGATGGTGGTGTGTTTATGTCACTGTAACTTAGCAGTTCGGCAAAAGACACTGATAGAATACGTACTAGGCTTACAAAGAATAAGTCCTGGGGTCGATTTGCTCGACTAAAGGCGGTGCTCCAGCATGGCCACAGTCAAATGACTGAAACAAGTAAAAGAGTAAAGAGTAATTGTTCGCAAGAATATAATTCCGTGAATTGTGAAAGAATTGAGATCAGTGACTACTCAAACAATGAAGCTCGAATAATAATAGACAGGATTTTGGATCTATTAAATACAGAAAGGGAAGAATTTATGTGCAACTTTAAGAAGGCTAACCAATGGAGACTAAATCAAGAGATGAATGAAGTCAATCTTGTATTGAGACACATTGAAACAAAGAACATCACACAAACAAATAATCTTATCAAGGCTGCAAGTAGGATTGTGGCAGAAAGGATGGAATTGAGAATTACTGAGAACAGGACAGCGACGGAGAGAAGAAGAAATAAACAACCGTGGTGGAAAAGGAGAATTTCTGAAGATATAAACTCCTTGAATAGTGTAGTGCCAATATTTGTCAGGAAAAGAAATAGAGAGCTTAAGAATGAATGGAAATTTGAAAAAGTTAGAAAGAAGTATGGTGCAGATACAAAAGGCCTAAATGTTGTAATTGAAGAACTGAAGCAGTGCATCCGTACAAAAAAAAAAAAACTAACAAGATTTGAACAACAGATTACACAATACTAGCAAAACAAATTGTTTAGAATTGGCCAAAAAAGATTTTATCAAGATATTAATGATGATAAAAAAAGTGAAAGATTAATCATTGATGCTGATGAAAGTCAACTGTTTTGGAGTAAGATATGGAGTAAGCAAGAACAACATAATACCACAGCTGAATGGCTCTACAGCCTGAGGCAAACAGCTTCTTATCCCCAGCAAGAGGCTATCCACTTCACAGAAGACAGTGTCAGAAAAATGAGTAAAAACATAAGCAATTGGAAAGTAGCAGGACCTGATGGTGTACAGGAATTTGGGATTATAAAGTTGAGTAGTTGCCATAAATTGATCAATGGAGAAGAAGAAATCCTGGGTTGGTTGACAAGGAGGAATGGTGTTGTGCCGAAAAGATACATCAAAGGGAAATGTTGCTGACAATTACAGAACAATTTCTTGCCTCCCATTAATGTGGAAGTTACTTTCAGGAGGAATTGCAGAAGAACTGTACAAATATCTTAAAGAGAACAATATATTACCAACAGAAAGGCAGTGAGTTGGCATAGGTACATATAAAAACAAATTAGCATATTAATATTATTGATAATGATAATCCTTTCTTCTACAGGCACAAGGCCTGAATTTTGTGGGAAGGAGGATACTTGATCACATCGACCCCAGTACTCCACAGGTACTTAATTTATCGACCCCGAAAGAATGAAAGGCAAAGTTGACCTAGGCAGAATTTGAACTCAGAATGTTGGGGCAGACAAATTACTGCAAAGCATTTCACCTGGTGTGCTAACGATTATGCCAGCTCACTGCCTTAATAATAATAATGATAATAACAGTAATGATAATAATAATAATAATCCTTTCTACAAAAGGCACAAAGCTTGAAATTTTGGGAGAGGGGACTAATCAAATACACCAACCCCAGTGTTTCACTGGTACTTAATTTATCGACCCTAAAAAGATGAAAGGTAAAGTCCACCACAGCGGAATTTGAACTCTGAATGTAGCCACAAACAAAATGCCGCTAAGCATTTTGCCAGGCATACTAATGATTCTGCTAACTTGCTGCCTTTATATCAATAATAACAATAATAACAACAACAACAATAATTTCTTTCAGTATATTTTATATTGATATATATTAATATAATCCAGAATTTATTGTGATGTAGTTTAATAATATATAACCTAAAAATATAATATAGCATTATTATATTGTCATGTTTTTAATATTTAAAAGGAAAGGAATGCAAGGTAATGAATTGTTTTACACTCATATGAAGAGATTTAGATAGAAATATATGCATAGTAATATAAATATATATATGCGTGTGTGCATGTGTATATGTGTATATATTTGTGTGGTGCGTGTGTGTATGTATATGTGTGTTTATGTACATATATATGTCTATATATCTAGAAATATATGTCACTAAACATACATACATAAATACATGCATACATATATATATATATATATATATATATATATATATATATATATATATATTTACACCCATATAAATGTATAAATATATATTTATATTTGTCAGGTCATTAAGAATGAAATGCCCAATTTTCTTATGCATTAAGTTTGATAGTCATTAATTCTAATGTTTTATCCTGACAGTTCTTTCTTTTACAACATTGAAGAGTTACATCATCACTTTTCGAAATGCAATTCATGTTGTCAGATTATATTGTGAGTTTTCTCTTGTAAATCCAGTTTTTTTAACCCAAGGATAGATCAAAAATTCATATTGTTTATGAATGTGAATTCCATCATGGAACCACTGTATCCCAAACAGCTCGAAACATCAATGAGGTGTTTGGGGAAGATGTGGCGAATGAGTGCACTGTGCATCGATGGTTTGAAAAGTTCCACTCTGGTGACTTTACTCTTGAAAATCAGCCCCATTGTAGACCTGCAACCAAGGTGGATAATGATGAGGTGGAAACTGTAGTGGAAGCAAATACATCTCAAGCTATGCGTGAGTTAGCAGCAAGGTTTGATGTTTCGAGTCCAAGTGTATTGGACCATCTGAAACAAATCAACAAGGTAAAGAAGCTGGATAAAAGGGTACCACACGAACTGAACAAGCATCAAATGACATGCCATCTTGAAACTTGCTCTTTGCTATCATGGCCATTTTTGCATTGTATTGTTACGTGTAATGAAAAATGGATTCTTTCCAATTATAGCAAACATTCTGCACAGTGGTTGGATAGAGGCAAAGTGCCAAAACACAATCCAAAACAGAATATTTACCAAAAAGAGCTAATGGTGTCATCCACTACAACTTCATGTGATCTGGTAGGTCAATTACAACGGATGTATACATAAACTAATTGGAAGAAATAATGAGTGAACTTTCAATTAAACAACTGAGATTGTTCAATTGAGACAGGCCAATTCTCTTGCAAAACAATGCTCAACCACATGTTGCACAAAGAACGCTACTCAAATTACAGGAACTGTACTTGGAAGTACTCTGTCATCCACCATATTCACCAGACCTTGCACCAACTGACTGTCACATTTTCCAGGCATTAGACAACTTTTTGTAGGTGAAAAACTTCAAATCTGAAGAAGATGCAAAAACAATCTTTCATGATTTCATCACCTCTTACTCTCCAGAATTCTTCACTGCTGCCATAAATAAGCTACCGATAAAATGGCAAAATTGTGTTGATAATTTAGGTGCATACTTTGATTAACTGCATTGTTTTTTGTTGAGATAAAGAAAAAGAAAATTTCAGTTCAAAATCAGACGTTTCATTCTTAATGACCTGATATATATATATGTGTGTGTGGTGTGTATGCTTTTATTTCGTGGTTTGAATTATTGGAGTAGGTGGTGCATTGTGTTCTCACATTGTTCTGCGATCACTTAAACACTTAACGTGTGATACACCATACACCTGTTCAAGCAACATCGATTAAACGGAGAAACAAGTCATCTTTGCAGGTTATTTAGTAAAAAAGTCTATAACCAACTCTCTCGGACTATAAGAGACTAGCATCATATGTGTATGTATGTGCTTCTCTTTTTCTTTTTTTTTAATTATTTGAATTCTTCGTCTGAGGAAGAAGCTGGTTTCTAACTCTCTTACAAAGCTCCATAGATGGAATGTTGATAAGAAAAATGAATTCACATTTTAAATTTGAGAAAAGTCTTGCAAATGTTTACTGTTCCACTTACAGATTGTATAAGTAATGTGCAAGTTCTCTGGCTGGTTTGTTTTCCTGAATACTTTAGTTTTTCTTGATTGTCACTAAGATATTTACTCAGAAAACCAAGTGCACCAGTTATTACTGGTATAAACGTGAAATTAATAATCAAGATATAGAAGCTGAAAGTTTCAAAGCAGTTGTCCATAGTCAACTTCTTTTTTGTTGATTTTTGAAGAAATATTCACATCAAAAGGGCAGCTGACCTCTATGATGGTACATACTTTTTCTTGTGTTTCCCATATAACAATGTTGTTGTTGTTATTGGCACTCCATCGCTTATGACGTCGAGGGTTCCAGTTGATCCAATCAACGGAACAACCTGCTCGTGAAATTAACATGCAAGTGGCTGAGCACTCCACAGACACGTGTACCCTTAACGTAGTTCTCGGGGATATTCAGCGTGACACAGTGTAACAAGGCTGACACTTTGAATTACAGGCACAACAGAAACAGGAAGTAAGAGTGAGAGAAAGTTGTGGTGAAAGAGTACAGCAGGGTTTGCCACCATCCCCTGCCGGAGTCTCGTAGAGCTTTAGGTGTTTTCGCTCAATAAACACTCACAACGCCTGGTCTGGGAATCGAAACTGTGATCCTATGACCGCGAGTCCGCTGCTCTAACTACTGGGCCATTGCGCCTCCACTAAGGTCGTCTTGAGAGTGGGGTGATCTCTATATAATGCTTGTGGGTTGGATGCAAACTTGCAATACATAAAAGATTGTTAAAAAATTTGTCTATGGCAGAGGAGATTTTTGTTCAATGTTCTGAGTTCATGCTTTAGAATAATTAACCTTCTTTCAAAAGCTCAGAGCAAAGAGTCACCATAGAGTTTTGTAATGTGTGAACATGATTGCAAACCCTGGTATCACCACCTGTAACGCAGAAGAGAGAAAAATATATAAATACAGGGGCCTGACCAGCAGCTATTAGTTTGTGCCAGTCACTGTCAAGACCTCAGGTGTTCTAGGACCCTGTTCTACCAATTTTTTCTGCAAAATCAGAATAACCCTGATCCATCTGAGAAATGAGCCCCACAAAGTGGGGTGACTGCAGCAGTGAGTTCTGCTGGCCCTTCTTCACAACAGCACCATTGCAGTTTTGACCGTAGAACACAGCAGGTCACAGCATTTGTTCTGAAGTGTGTGGCCCTTTACCCCTTCCCTCTACATCTTCTGCTGCTTAAACTCCATTTTTTCCCCTATTTCTTCTCTTTTTCTCTTTCTTTGTTTCTTTATAATTTAAAATGTGGGTGCCACATAAAAGCAATTATGCCAGTACCATGTTAAAAGCACCCAACACACACTGTAAAGTGGTTGGCATTAGGAAGGGCATCCAGCAGTAGAAACCATTCCAAATTAGACTGGAATCTGGTGCAGCTCCTCAGCTGGTCAGCTCTGGTCAATCAGTCCAATCCATGCTAGAATGGACAAACAGACTGCAATCTGGTGCAGCTTCCCAGTTTGCGAGCTCTGGTCAAATGGTCCAACCCATGCTAGCATGGACAAACAGACAGGAATCTGGTGCAGCTCTCCAGCTTGGTAGCTCTGCTCAAACAGTCCAACCCATGCTAGCATGGACAAACAGAGGTTAAAGAATGAAGATGATGAGTTTTGTTAATTTTTATATTCTACGTATTTACATTTTCTTATCCTCATTAACCAGCGAATACAATAGGAGAGACTGGTGATGTTTTCTTCAAGTTTTGCTTTCCATCTCAATTGCTTTCATTTCGTAATTCCATTACCATGTATATTGCAGATTTCTCCTAAGTGTTCTTTAAGAGCAATAACAGCCGTGTATTCAAAAGTAAATAATATTCCCGTAATTACCACCATATGATTCTATGTGCTCTTCAGTGACATTGTCGGAAACTTTTAACATTAGAGCTGTTGAAATTTTTATGCAATCTTGTTGAGGTTGACCTTTTGCTCGATGGTAGTTGCAACAGTAGAAAAGTTTTCTGCAAACTATAGTTTCAAGATATTCCGGAATTGAATATATTCTTCAGTTGTCTCTGTCAACTTAATTACATTTGCAGTTACACAATAATCTAATGATAGTAGTGGTGGTTTGTTTAAATTATTAGCTATCTCTCTTATTGCCAATTTTGGCCAGTGGTTTGAGATCAGTTAGCACCAGAAAAGCAAGCCTGGTTTTATTTATTTTTTTTATTGAAGAAAGACACTTGTTGCAGAAGCTGTTTTGCCATAAAGGCATTTAAGATGGAGTGAACTTCATGCCAATAATTTTCAAGCTGCTTTTTCAAGCCAATAGAAGGATTAACAAAAGCATTTTTTCATTGCACTAAAATAGATCAGGCTTTAGATATATAAACCATGTAAAAGGAGAGGAGAACTTGTACCTTCTTAAATAGCTTACTGGTGCTTCAGTACTGTTTCCATTCATGATGTTGATGTTAGTTTCAGTCATAACCACACTAGCAGAATTCTACATGGTATAAAAGCATCCTTGTCAAGCCCTATGAACTCATAAGGACTCGTATATATTTTCTCCCTGGATGAGACTCCAGCCTGTCACAGGTTACTTCACCTTTGCAAGCTGAGTGGATTGGAGCAATCTGAAATGAAGTGTTTTGCTCAAGAACACAATGCATTTCCCAGTCCAGGAAATGAAACCACAATTTTACAATCAAGAGTCAAACATCTTAACCATGAAGCCACATGATTCCACAATGGTACAAGGAATATTTTTTTAAAATCGTGTCTGAATAGCACTACATGGGTATGTAGAAGGTGCTTCTCATTTATAATTGGAGAAATAAACCAGTTATTGATTTAACCTGGAAGAGTTCGTGTGTATATACATATGTATATATGACTGCATGAATGGAGGCATGTGTATATATAAGCAATGGCCTTCTAGATATTGTTATTCAACCAAATGCTAGTTCAAAGACTTTGGTCAAACCCAAGACTTGCATTAGAAGATAGAAAATGGAATCAAACACGAAGCCACATGCCAGCAAACCAAAGTTCTTCACCACAGAGTCTTGTCTGCACCTGGTGCTGTTTGT
Source organism: Octopus bimaculoides (assembly GCF_046866305.1). NCBI lineage: Eukaryota > Metazoa > Mollusca > Cephalopoda > Octopoda > Octopodidae > Octopus > Octopus bimaculoides. The sequence goes on along the minus strand of NC_142954.1, from coordinate 20,483,078 downwards.
TTAATCTGATTCTTTGAACACATTCCCATCAAAAGTTAAACATAACAAAACTCTTTTAGTGATAAGATAAATATACCCTTTCACAATTAGATCTTTACATAAAATAGCTACACATTTATATGTATGTGTTTGTGTGTGTATGTGTGTGTATGTGTGTGTATGTATGTCTACACACATATATATATATATATATATATATATATAACACGCTCACATATATATACATGCATGCACAAACACATATACAGACACACATATATATATTATGTGTATGCATATATATATATACGTGTGTGTGTGTGTATGTCTACACATATATATATAACGCGCTCACATATATATACATGCATGCACAAACACATATACACACACACACATATATGTATATATATATACACTCACACACATATACACATACATATACACATATGTGTATATATATTTATGTATATGTATGTATGTATAGACATACCTAGAAAGTGAATATTTGTTTAAACATGCAAACTTTCATGTTTATAGAGTATATCTCTACAAACACTCCAAAGAAATAAAGTAAACAAATTGACATTTGATCCTAGCTGAAGCCATTATTAAAATGGTGTGAAAATCTGTGGCATTGGCGAAAGTGGATGGTTAAGAAATTAGTTCCGAGCTGCATGGTTTCAGGTTCAATTCTTATTCTAAAGCACCTTGGGTAAGTCTTTTCATAATCTAGCTTCTAGTTTACCAATATGACTTTGTAAATAGAATCCAGTTTGGTAAATGGAAACTGTGCAAATGCTTGTGTATGTGTGCGTGTGCATGTGCGTGTGTGTGTGTGTGTGTGTATATCTATATATCATCAGCATCATCATCATCATTTAGCATCCTTTTGCTTCATAATCATCATCATCATTGTCGTTTAGTGTCCATTTTCCATGTTAGCACCAGACCTCAGTTTGTTTCGGCTTAGTTTCTATGGCTGGAAGCCCTTCCTAATGCCGACCATTCAACAGAGTGTACTGAGTGCCTTTTATGTGTCCTGAGAGAATAAATAGCAGACTTGAAAAAAGTCAATAAGCACCAGTATCAATTTGTTCAACTGAAAAACTCTTGAAGGTGGTGCCCCAGCATGGTCACAGTTAATTGACTAATACAAGTAAAAGATGAAAGAAAGAAAAGAAAAACGAAGAGGAAAGATCCTTACTTTGAAACAATTCTGTTGAATGGTACTATGACCTTGATAAGAACAGACCCATTCAAGGTTGTTGTTGGCAGTCCGTCGCTTATGACGTCGAGGGTTCCAGTTGATCCGATCAACGGAACAACCTGCTCGTGAAATTAATGTGCAAGTGGCTGAGCACTCCACAGACACGTGTACCCTTAACGCAGTTCTCGGGGATATTCAGCGTGACACAGTGTGACAAGGCTGACCCTTTGAATTACAGGCACAACAGGAAGAGGAAGTAAGAGTGAGAGACAGTTGTGGTGAAAGAGTACAGCAGGGTTCGCCACCGTCCCCTGCCGGAGCCTCGTGGAGCTTTAGGTGTTTTCGCTCAATAAAAACTCACCGCCCGATCTGGGAATCGAAACCACGATCCTATGACCGCGAGTCCGCTGCCCTAACCACTGGGCCATTGCGCCTCTATTCACTCAAGGTAGAATTGTCAGATATTGCATTGTTTCTTTGGCATGCACCTGATGTCTATTGTTCATTTTTCAGAGCATAAATAAATAATGACCAGCTAATTGCAAGAATACATAATTACTCAGATGATAGCAGCATTTTACCTTTGGATATACTAATTCAAATTAGATATGCTTTGACAAAACCAAATGTTAGCAGTGGTCAGTCTTTTGATTCGACAATAAAGATAACAAACCTTATGATGTTGACAGCGAGCTTGCTTTATTGATGCTAAGACATATATTTTCGCAAGTTAATGACGTGCAAGCTAGATATCACAGTATAAGATTTTCTGAAGCTGCTAACCTTGTGAAAGATAAACACCAAAGATGAAAGTGGATTGGTGAGTATTGAGTGCTCGACATGACATTTCTTATGTTGTGGAGTGGGGTGAATATCTCTTTTGGAAATGAAAGCAGATGATGAAGAATATGGTTGGATGAATGCAACTGTTGTCCTCTGCTTCTCGACTTATGTTTTAATAATGAAGACAGGTGCAGTTCTTAAGACTTGCTGAGTCAACTCAACACACAGCAGATGACTACCATTCTACACGGACACATACAAACACTTACATACACATTCACTCTATCTCTCTGTCTTTTTCTCTTTATACTGGTATTTCCAAAAAGTTTTATATATTCCTATTTTATATATTATTCCTTTAGTATTTTCAACTAGAGGTTGTGTCCATTCTGGAGCACCACCATTATGTGTGTGTGAATACACACACACACACACACACACACACACACACACACATATGAGGGGGTGCTGAAAAGTTCTTGGTTTTGGGTAAAAGAAAATACAGGAGGATCAGTTAATTATGATTTTATTCAAAATATTCCCCTCTCAGATTCACATCATTATTGCCAAAATCCTTAATATTTTCTAAACCCTGTAAAAGAACTTGAAAGGTTTAGCCTCCAACCATGCCTTTCATGACACCATTAAAGCCAGGAACTTTTCAGCACCCCATCATATGTGTGTGTGTGTGTGTGTGTGTATGTGTGTGCGTGTGTGTGTGTGTGTATGTTTGTGTGTGATTTGTGTGTATGTTTGTGTGTGTGTGTGTGCAAATGTATATGTATATATATAAATGTATGTGTATTTTTTCAATGTGTACAAATAACACGGAAAAAAATAAATGAATAGTTATGAGGGTAGCAAAAATTCACATAAGGGCCAAGGATATTACAACCTATTTATAAAGATAGAAATTCCAGGGTTTAGTGAAATGTTTTCGTTTAACATAGATAAATTAAGAAATGGAGTCAAACACAAGTATTATTCAAATCATTTATGCTTCCAACATATGTTTCGAAGAAAGCATTAAGATTATACCAGAGGAAATAAAAATGATGTAGAACAATGCAATCATCTTATCAGGGAAAAACGAGAAACAAAATACATCAATAAAGCATTTTAACCAAATGTGATTACCGCGTATATGATGAAGGGGAAAGCTAGCAAGTTATTTTTTAAAATCTGTTAATAGATTTAATGTCAAAGGTAATTTAGAGAAAGAGAAGGAAGAGAAAGAAAGAAATTAATAGAAAATTAAGAGTGGAAGAATGAAGTGTGATAGATGAATGGGAATAAAGTTCCCATAGTTTATTAACATAGTTTATTATGTTCATAAGGGAACTTTATTCCCATTCATCTATCACACTTCATTCTTCTACTCTTAATCTTACCATCATGGGACAGTGTGTGTGTTGGCACTCCGTCGCTTACGTCGGCGAGGGTTCCAGTTGATCCGATCAATGGAACAACGTGCTCGTGAAATTAACGTGCAAATGGCTGAGCACTCCACAGACACGTGTACCTTTAATGTAGTTCTCGGGGATATTCAGCGTGACACAGAGTGTGACAAGGCTGACCCTTTGAATTACAGGCACAACAGAAACAGGAAGAAAGAGCGAGAGAAAGTTGTGGTGAAAGAGTACAGCAGGGTTCACCACCATCCCCTGCCGGAGCCTCGTGGAGCTTTTAGGTGTTTTCGCTCAATAAACACTCACAAAGCCCGGTCTGGGAATCGAAACCGCGAGTCCGCTGCCCTAACCACTGGGCCATTGCGCTTCCACTCCACTCAGCCGGCAAAATGAGTGCATACCTGTAATTCAAAGGGGCCAGCCTTGTTATATTCTGTGTCACGTTGAATCTCCCTGAGAACTACATTAAGGGTACATGTGTCTGTGGAGTGCTCAGTCACTTGCATGTTGATTTTAGGAGCAGGCTGTTCTGTTGATCGGATCAACTGGAACCCTGGACGTCGTGAATGATGGGGTTGCCAGGTAAATGTCAAAGCAACGCAAATAAAGAAGCAATGCATTTCAGAGAATAATCTGAAGAGTGAATAGATGTTACCCAGGTTCCATCTGTGGCGAGAGGAACAAGGATTAGACAGCCCAGAATAGGAATCATTGCATCCAACGTGCCAGAATATTGAAGGCACAGAAAATAAGATGGAAGAGGAGGAGGAGGAAAGACAACGAGGGAGGAGGAAAGACAACGAGGGAGGAGGAAAGATAACGAGGGAGGAGGAAAGATAACGAGGGAGGAGGAAAGACAACGAGGGAGGAGGAAAGACAACGAGGGAGGAGGAAAGATAACGAGGGAGGAGGAAAGATAACGAGGGAGGAGGAAAGATAACGAGGGAGGAGGAAAGATAACGAGGGAGGAGGAAAGAAAACGAGGGAGGAGGAAAGATAACGAGGGAGAAGGAAAGACAACGAGGGAGGAGGAAAGACAACGAGGGAGGAGGAAAGAAAACGAGGGAGGAGGAAAGATAACGAGGGAGGAGGAAAGAAAACGAGGGAGGAGGAAAGATAACGAGGGAGGAGGAAAGATAACGAGGGAGGAGGAAAGAAAACGAGGGAGGAGGAAAAACGAGGGAGGAGGAAAGATAACGAGGGAGGAGGAAAGACAACGCGTGAGGAGGAAAGATAACGAGGGAGGAGGAAAGATAACGAGGGAGGAGGAAAGACAACGAGGGAGGAGGAACGACGAGGGAGGAGGAAAGACAATGAGGGAGGAGGAAAGATAACGAGGGAGGAGGAAAGATAACGAGGGAGGAGGAAAGATAACGAGGGAGGAGGAAAGACAACGAGGGAGGAGGAAAGACAACGAGGGAGGAGGAAAGATAACGAGGGAGGAGGAAAGAAAACGAGGGAGGAGGAAAGATAACGAGGGAGGAGGAAAGATAACGAGGGAGGAGGAAAGATAACGAGGGAGGAGGAAAGACAAGGAGGGAGGAGGAAAGACAACGAGGGAGGAGGAAAGACAACGAGGGAGGAGGAAAGATAACGAGGGAGGAGGAAAGATAACGAGGGAGGGATGTTGTCATTGATTTTTTTTTATTCCTGAGTAAGTCACGTAACTCTTCTGGCTTCAATCGGCCTGATTGAACAGGGAAACAATAATAATAATAACAATAATAATAATAATGGCAATAGTCATAGCAACAACAGTAATGATGATGATGATGATGATAATAATAATGATAATAATAATAATAATAATAATAGTAGTAGTGATGATGATGATGATGATGAGGAGGATGAGGATGATGATGATGGTGATGACGATGTCGGCGATGATGGTGATGTTGAGGACGATGGTGTTGGTGATGGTTTTGGTTGGTGGTGAAGATGCTGCTACTGATGACGATGATGACAATAACGATGACAACAATGATGATGTTTAACATCATCATCGACCACATCACTGTTACAGCAATAATAATAATAATAATAATAATAATGATGATGATGATGATGATGATGAAGATGATGGTGGTGGTGGTGGTGATGGTGGTGGTTATTGAGGTGATGATAAAAATCAAAATGGTTTCCACTCCCTGCTTCAGCGTTGAGCAGTTTATTTGAAGGAAATACACCCATCTGTAAATATAAATTGCTCCAACCACAAATATACCAAGTCGAATAAACTATCTCATCCATGAAAACATGAAATAAATATAGAAAAATGAACTTGTATATATATAAGTGTGTATATATATATATATATATATATATATATATATATATATATATGTATATATATGTGTATGTATGTGTGTATGTATGTATGTATAAGTAAAAAATAAAGGATGTACATCAATACAAAAATAAAAGAAAAAAGCCAGATAAAGATTACTTGTTTACTTAGCAAAATAATTTTGGGTTGCAACTTTCAGCATTTTCGGTAAAGTTCTTTGAATATTGGGAATGTGCATAGCAGAACTGTTATTTGGATTGATATGGTGGATAGGCAAATGTTTATATGTGAAAAATGGATATCATCATCATCACCATCATCATCATCACCATCATCATCACCATCTTTATTGGCAGTGGCAGCATCATCATCATCATCATCACCATCTTTATTGGTAGTGGCAGCATCATCATCATCATCACCATCTTTATTGGCAGTGGCATCATCATCATCACCATCGCCATCTTTATTGGCGGTGACAGCATCATCATCATCATCACCATCTTTATTGGCAGTGGCGGCATCATCATCATCATCATCACCATCTTTGTCATGGTATAGACATCACTATAACCATCATCATCACCATTGTAATCATGATCATGATCATGATCATCAGCATCATCACCACCACCATTATAAACATCATCACTTCCATCGTCATCATCATCATCATCAACATCAGTACTATCATCATCATCATTGTCATCAACACCCTCATCATCATCATCATCGTCATCACCATTAATTAAGCTGTCATATGAAACAACAAGCCATAGTAAAAATGTTTACAGATCAAATATTTTCCCTGACGGATTTGAACTGATCTTAACCTTGTGCTTCAATTATTAAATTTAACCTGATAAAAGGCTTTGCAATATTTTTGGCTGCTATTTCTAGCAAGATAAACGCCTGCAGAAGTAAGATCTCATTGGTCTGTTAAGTGCTTTTTGACCATCATACGATGTTAAGTGTTTTCGGTTGACTTTGACATGGCAAACAATGACCATTAGATTTTAACTATGAAAGACTTTAGCATATACATGAATGCATACATACATAGACACATATACATACATACATACATAAACACATGTACATATATACATACATACATACATAAACACATGTACATATATGCATACATACATACATACATACATACATACGTACATAAACACATGTACATGCATACATACATACATAAACACATGTACATATATACATACATACATAAACACATGTACATATATACATACATACATAAACACATATACATACATAAACACATACATACATGCATACATAAACACGCATACATACATGCATACACACACACACACACACACACACACACACACACACACACATATATATATATGCATTTGCATGTACATATATGTCCACACACATATCTATATGTACATAAGTAAATAAATATGTGTGTATGCATACAAATATAGATGTATATATATATATATATATATATATATATATATATATATATATGAGTAAAGAGATAGGGGAGGGATGGGGGGGAGAGAGAGAGAGAGATAGGTAGGTAGGAAATTTGGATAGATAGATAGATAGATAGTTAGATGGATATTTAACCTGACTTCCAATATTATTTGATATTATATGACTGACAGTAATAATTCATATAATTTACTGTCAGTGGTTTCTGTGATATTTCTGAAGTTGAGAAGTGAAAGCTGTACAAAGTAAGTGAGTGTAAAATAGCTCATTGGTTTATAATATCGGGTTCAATTTAGTTCTGGCCAATGAAAAAGCTCCAAATTTTCTTAATGCATCACAAGCAATATTACCAAACGCCTATCGTGTGTTAGCTGAACTGTAAATACAAGTTTGTCTCCAGCTTCAAAATTGATAATAAATTCTACTACTACTACTACAAATAATTATAATAATGATGATAATAATAATAATAATAATAATAACAATAATAATGATAATGATAATAATAATAATGATAATAACAATAATAATAATAATCATAACAATAATAATGATAATAATAATAATAATAAGTGGGAGGGGGTCAAGGTAGAAGATATAAGATCTGCTCTCAGGAGGTCAAGCAAATGGAAGTCTCCAGGAAAGGATAAAATTCCTAACTTCTGGTTGAATGCCTTCCCAGAAAGCCATGAACTGATAACAAAACTTTACAACGATGTTTTGCAAAATCCTAGTTTGATGCCTTCTTGGCTAGTTAATGGTTTAACGTTCCTGCTTCCAAAAAATGAGGAAACAAACGAACCAAAAAATTATCGCCCCATAACCTGCTTAACAACAATGTATAAGACGCTAACATCTGTCCTAACCGAGTACACCTATAGTTTTTTAATAGAAAGTAGCATATTCCCTAATGAGCAAAAGGGGTGTAAACGTGGATCTTATGGTTGTAAAGATCAGCTATTCATCAATAAGATGATCTTAGAAGATTGTCACAAGCGACACAAAAACTTGTCAATAGCTTGGATAGACTATAAAAAGGCCTTTGATAGCCTACCACATAGCTGGATTAGCAAATGTCTGGAAATGTATAAAATAGCTCCTACTCTGCGAAACTTTTTATCTGTAAGTATGAGATCATGGAGAACCACACTGATGTTGAACAATGACAATGAATCTCTAAATGCTGGAGATGTAAGAATTTCATGTGGCATTTTCCAGGGTGACTCACTATCACCACTCCTCTTCTGTCTAGCCCTAATACAGCTCTCAAAATTGCTCAATGATGCACAGTATGGTTATAAAATATTTGATAAAAATATAAATCATCTCATTTACATGGATGATTTAAAGCTCTTTGCAAAAAATGACCAACAGCTCAAAGGCCTACTAGCGATTGTTAAACAATTCAGTGATGACATCAGGATGCAATTTGGCCTTGATAAATGTGCAAAAGCTACCTTTATCAAAGGAAAAATGACAAATACATCTAATGTGAACCTTGACCAGCAAAATGTCATAAAAGAGTTAGAACCAGCGGAGAGCTACAAATACCTAGGGGTAATTGAAGGGGACAATATCAAGCACTCAGTGATGAGGGAAAGGATCAGAAGAGAATGTTATCGCAGGGTGAGAGCAATACTGAAGACAGAGCTGAACGCGAGAAACAGGATCGAAGCGATCAATGCTCTAGCCATACCAGTCGTGACTTACAGTTTCAAAATCGTTAACTGGTCAATTACTGAAATATGTAATGTTGACAGGAAAATACGAAAACTGTTCACAATGCATAGAATGCACCACCCTAAGGCAGATATAGAACGTCTTTATCTGCCAAGAAAAGAGGGAGGCCGAGGACTTCTACAGCTGGCATTATCAATGAAGGTAGCCACAATTGGCCTAGAAACCTATCTGAAAAACTCTGAGGACTAGATGCTAAAACTTGTCTTAAAACATGAAAGCAAGAAAGCATCTTACATCAGTAACAAAACAGGCAAAGGAATATCTAAGTGAATTCCAATTGCAACAAATTCAAGAATTAGACGAACTAGAAACACCTGCAGAAAAAGCTAAGCGCTTGAAATCCCGTGCTAAAATTGCTGCCTTAGATATTATGACTGAAAAATGGCATGGAAAACCTCTCAATGGCAAATACCCAAAGAGAGCGAATAATGCAGATATTAACAAAGCCCTTACCCACCAATGGTTAATGGCCTCTGGCTTGAAATCAGAAACAGAGGGGTTTATCATAGCAGCCCAAGATCAATGCCTACCTACAAAGAACTACCAGGCCAACATATTAAAGAACGGCAGCTCCCTATTATGTCGTATATGCCAACAACAAAATGAGACCATCGATCATGTTGTCTCCATGTGCAGTCTGCTTGCGCCTACAGAGTATCTCAACAGGCATGATAGAGCTGCACAATATATTCACTGGGTAATATGCAAAAACCTGGACTTGCCCCATGATAAAAACTGGTGGGAACACAAACCACCCCCAGTACTTGAAAATGATCACATTGCACTCCTCTGGAACTTCACCATTCAAACTGACAGAAAGATAGACGCAAATAGGCCAGACATCATACTGAAAGACTTCAGACAAAAATCATGCCTCCTCATTGATATGACTGTCCCAATTGATATAAACGTATCTGTCAAGATTTGTCTCACCTTACACACTTTCCTGTTTTGACACCACACTTCCTGCTTAACACATAAACTTTTAGCCCGTTTTCTCTTTTTTTAAACCTAACACAACTCTCAATCTTCATGCATCCTTATTTTTCCAAACATTATCTACATGGATTACCATTGAACTTTAAAAGCTCAAAGACAATATAATGTATTGGTATAATTATTTTTTTATATATTATTTTTTTTCATTTTTTACTTTTTTGTAAAAAAACATTTTCATTCTCCCTCTTCTTGAAAATTTGCCATGCAATGAAAGCCGGTTAGAAATCTATATTAAAATATGCTTTCAGTTTAGAGTTCTGCCTTATCATTATTTTTCATTTTCCTATTATATATATACACACACACACACATATATAATGTGTATACATACAAAATAGGCTTTTTAACAGTTTCTGTCATCCAAAGAAAATTTGAGAGGAAAAACATTAAAACTTGTCTAAGGTGTCACTCAGTAGGACCAAGCTTCAAACCAACCCCCATGTCTGCCAAGCCAACTACTTAACTACAGAGCCATGACATCTACACTGATTTTCCTGAAACGAATGTGGAAAACCAGAGATAGAATTTCATGTGCAAAGACTGTTTAGTTCCGCATACATCAACACTCATTTCAGGAGGTGATGTTGCAGCTTTAATATTATTGAAATTTATGAACATCACTAAATAGTTTTAGCCGACGCTTACAAGAGACCACTATGAGATTACTCAGGTTTTTATTTATGACTTTCATAGCCTGACTGACTTGTGTTACAACATCATGACAAAACAATATGTTCTGTGAAATACAGTTTTAGAATATTATTGGTATATTACTATTCACATCTCATTGGATAAAAGTAGAGTTAAATATACTATATAGACACACTGTGGCAGAGTGGTTAAGAAATCTGGTTTTACTATCATGAGATCATTGTTTCAATTCTACTGCATGGCAGCTTGACCAAATGTCTTTTATTCTTTTTCTTTCATCCTTTAGCAGTCAGATTAAGCTATCAAATGTAATCCTTATTTATTCACTTTGTTTTGAATTAATCGTACATTATCTCAAAACTCCGAGATTTCAATGATATGATTATTTATTTTCAGAATGAAATCGTAGGGTTGGTGTGTGAGGCCAGATTTGCCAGGTAGAATATTTGGGCCTGAAATGTAAGCAAGGGGGAACGAAAGAACGAACAGTGGAATGAACGAATAAGGGTAAAGGGGCTGATAGACAGAAAGATTCGTACAAGATTTAGAATAATGTGTACTTACATATAAGAGACAGGTTGTACGTACGCTGCTATATATATAAATAATACAAAATGGGACAAAGACGCAAAGCATCCAGACAGTTAGGTGATACACGAAAGGGACAAAACATCCAGACAGACGATACAAAGAAAACAAGGACAGGTCATTAGGAGTTTTCTCTCTTCAGTCGAGATCCAGATTATCCTGGCAATTTCGGCTGGTTATTCTCGATATTGCTCCAATATAGCCAGTCCCAAGGAGAAACTAAGCTAAGAGCATTAGATTCCTTGGAAGAAAGCAGCAAATGTATACAGAAACAAGGACGGAAAAAAAACGATCAATGTTACACAAATGCAATAAAAAAAAAAACATATATGTATATATATATATATATATATATATATATATATATATATATATATGTACACACAAACACACACACCTATATATATGTACATATATGTGTGTATATATATATATATATATATATATATATATATATATGTACACACAAACACACACACCTATATATATGTACATATATATATATATATATATATATATATATATATATATATATATATGTATATGTATATATATATATGTATATGTATATATATATATGTATATGTATATATATATATATGTATATATATATGTATATATATATATATATATGTATATGTACATATATGTATATGTACATATATGTATGTATATATATGTATGTATATATATATATATATATATATATATATATATATATATATATATATGTATATATATACATATACATGTATATATATACATATACATGTATATATATACATATACATATATGTATATATATATACATATATGTATATATACATACATATATACATATACATATATGTATATATATACATATATGTATATATATACATATATTTATATATATACATATATAATGCCACATATACATACATATGTATATGTAGGAGTATGTGTATTCTATACAGATATTGGAATCACGTACGCAATCATATATGGTAACTTTACAAAAACCTGGAGTAGAAAATAAATTAAATTTTCTATATAGGTTTGCTACAGAGATGAAACGAAATGCTGTACATTGGTCTCAGTGATCACAGGTAGATATAGACAAAACACAAAGCAAATATAGTGGTGAAAGCAGGTAGAAAGCCAGCATCAAAGCAAAATAAATAGGAACGAATTCCTATATGTGCAGAGTAGAACCGGACAAAGCAAATATTTCATTAATATAAGTATACAAGAAGCCACAGGAAATAAAAAAGTGAAAGTAAAATGGAATGCATTGAAATAGAGCCTGGTTTTACAAGAGAGAGCTTTGGTTTCATAGCATGCAGTAAAGTGCAATATATGTGTGAAAAATGTGAGGAAAATCTGGTACTGGGAACTTTTATTTAATCATCATCTGCAAGAATTAGTAAACCAAATTCTTTGGAATTTGGTAAAGCAGAACTGCGAAAGTCTGAAAAACTAATTCTCACAGCTGGTAACAATCATATTATTCTTTGTCAGCTGTACTCGAATTCATTCTGTAACATAATGGACATCTTTTATATTTTTTTCCAAACAACAAGCTTATTTACTATATATATATCTATATATATATATATATATATATATATATATATATATATATATATATGTTTGTCTGTCTATCTGAATATATGTGTGCATGTATGAATGTATATAGGCGTGCATACATGTATGCATAAATGTATGTGTGTTTGAATGTATGTTTATATGTACATATGTATGCATGTATACATGGATGTATGTATATATGCGTGCATGTATGTATGTATACATGCACGCATACATGTATGTATGTATGTAAGTATACATATATGTTTGTATGCATTCATGTATGTTTGCATGCATGTACGCATGCATGTATGTATGCATGTATGTACATATGTATGTAGGCATGTATGTATGCCTGTATATACGCATATGTATGCATGTACACACATATGTATGTGTTCGTATATGTACATATGTATAAATATATATGTGTATGTATATTTTTATTCTTTATGCTTGTTTCAGTCATTTGACTGCAGCCATGCTGGAGCACCACCTTTAGTTGAGCAAATCGACCCCAGGACTTATTCTTTGTAAGCCTAGTACTTATTCTATCGAAATCTTTTGCCGAACCACTACGTTACGGGGACGTAAACACACCAGCATCAGTTGTCAAGCGAAGTTGGGGGGCAAACACAGACACACAAACATATACACACACATACACATATATATGACAGGCTTCTTTCAGTTTCCATATACCAATCCACTCACAAGCCTTTGGTTGGGCTGAGGCTATAGTAGAAGATACTTGCTCAAGGTGCCACGCAGTGGGACTGAACCCAGACCCATGTATATATATATATATTGGGTTAAAATGTCTTACGGTTAAGCTGGTTCCCATGTGTTTCCCTGAAGAGAAGATTACATCCTTATCAACATCACCTATTCCTATGGAAGGTATAATTTGTAATCTTCGAAACATATGCTGGAAATAAAAGTATGCAGTTAACATATGCGTTTTACTCCATTTACTAAATTTATATATTTACTCAAGTGCCCAAAATAACAAGGAGTTTCTACCTCATAAACAGGAGTTACACCACAGTCATTTGTGATCCTTGCTACCCTGGTATCTATTAACCAATTTATTTTGTCCGAGTTAATTATTAACTTAGAGAAAATAAATACATATAATAAAATATATATATATATATATATATATATATATATATATATATAAGCACATATATATATGCTGAAATATGAATGAGAAGCAGCCAGGGTGATAAACAATACTGAGTGTGCTGATGTGTTGAGTAAAGCACTGGCACAGTTTGGGCTACCTGATGTCATCCGCAGTTGGGGTGTATTTCCTTTGGATCTACTTCGGAAATTCTGCAGTGTTAGTTGAGATAATAATTAAGAAAGCAGAAGATGGAATTGGTATAACTCTTTATTTTGTACGACGAGAGTTTCAGCCCATCCTGCAGCTGTCCTTTATGGGTGAGATGGTACATTCATATATTAAATGGTGTCTTGCTAAAGATCTTGATTTTGGGCAGTCATGTTTGTTATTGGCCCACTTACTGAAACAAGCAAATAGCAATATTATTGTCCTAACTCAAGATCATTAGTGAGACAGTTAATCATTATACACAGTTAATGCCCTTTATATATATTTAAATATATCTGTGAAGAAACGATGAATTTTTGCATTACAAAATGTTTCGTTATTTTTTCATTATGAGGTTTTTTCACGCTGACTACTTGATAAATTCTGATAAAGAATTTTATCCTATATTATATTATATATATATATATATATATATATATATATATATATATAGCGAGATCGTGCCAGTGCCGCTGGACTGCCTCCTGTGCAGGTGATACGTAAAATACACCATTTTGAGCATGGCCGTTGCCAGTACCGCCTGACTGGCCTTCGTGCCAGTGGCACGTAAAAGCACCCACTACATTCTCGGAGTGGTTGGCGTTAGGAAGGGCATCCAGCTGTTGCAACTCTGCCAAATCAGATCGGAGCCTGGTGTAGCCATCCGGTTCACCAGTCCTCAGTCAAATCGTCCAACCCATGCTTGCATGGAAAGCGGACGTTAAACGATGATGATGATGTATGTATATCTATCTATCCATACATATATGTATGTATGTGTGTGTGTGTGTATATATACATAAACCATCAACTTCATCATCATCATCATCATGGATTAAACGGTTTGACTGGAGCTGATGAGCCAGAGAGCTACACTGGATTCCAGTTTGATTTGGCATGGTTTCTATGGTTTGATACCCTTCCAAACACCAATCATTCCAGGAGTGTAATGGATGCTTTTACATGCCACCAGTACAGATGCCATTTACCTGGCACTGGGAACCACAATGACTATGATGGCACTGTCAATAACCAGAACTACGATCCACAGGTTCCACTTACCTGATGTATGAAATGTTGGCTTGTCGTTAGTTATGAACACCTGCTCTTGATAACATCCAACAAGGTAGAAATACATCTGGCGTTCTCATCAGCTTAGGTTGGTAACCGTCTGGCTCCAATGTATATATTGTGTTTTTAAACATAGCATGTCCATCACAGATATTATCTCTGAGGATAAATACCAGGGTAAATTTGCCTTCCACAATGAATTTACATTAATTTTGGTACACTGATAACACTATATATATATATATATATATATATATATATATATATATATATATATATTTATATATATATATATATATATATATATATATATTTATATATATATATATATATATATATATATATATATATATATATATATATATATATATATATATATATATACACATACATTCTTATATATGCATGTATACATATATATATATAAATATACATACACATACATATATGCATACAAACATTCTTATATATGCATGTATACATACATACATATATATATATATATATATATATACATATACATATACACATATATACATATATACACACACACACACATATATATTTATATATATATATATATATATATATATATATATATATATATGCATTTTTAACTGCAAGAATGAATGTTGTGTATACATATCTTTGTGCAATATGGTGTAGAGGCAATTTGTTGGCTTTTAGTTAGTTCCTAGATATGAAATCAATTCTCATTTTCTTGTATTATCCTGAAAATATCATAGAATATATTCCGGACCGTTCTTTGTATGTTTGTATAATTCTTTGCTTTAGAAATATATTCACAGAGAAAGAAGAGAAAGAAAATTGCACCAAAAATAAACCAAGCAAAACTAAAAAAAAAAAAAAAAATTGCTTTCATAAAACATTCTTTTTCTCTTTCTTTTTCTCCTTATTATGATTAGTTCTACCATATTGTTCTTTGGTACCATTACCATTTCAGCAGACGTGGTACATGTTTTTTAGTGCCGTGCCTCCGTATGTGTATGTAAGCAAACGTAATAGTAAAAAGTGACTATTTGTCAATTGTTTAAAGACTACCATTATGTATTATTCTCAATAAATTCTTCTTCCTCGATTTTCAAATAGTAATAATAATAATAATAATGATAATAATAACAATAATACAAATAATAATAATAAATATATAATAAATATATGTGTATGTATGTGTATATATATATATATATATATATATATATATATATATATATGAAGTTGTTTTCCATATTTGACAAGTTGCTATTAAAATGATATATAGAATGAATTGTGCATGTGTGTATATATATCTCTGTGTCTGTGCTTGTGCATTTATATATTTATGTAGAGAGAGAGAGAGATGTGTGCATATATGTATATTCATATATATATGTATATACATATATATATATATATATATACATACATACATACAGATATACGTGCATATATGTATATATATATATATATATATATATGTATATATATATATATATATATATATATATATATATATATATATATATATATATATATATATATATATATACACACACACACATAAATGTTCATACATATATATACATACAAAGATATATATATACATATATATATATATATATATATATATATATATATTTGTATATGCATATATGTACATGTACATACAAACATATCTATGCACATTAATGCATACACAAACACACACACATATATATACACACACACATATGTATATGTATGCATGTGCATGAGTGTGTACATATATATGTATGTATATACATACATATATATATGCATACACTCACATATACAACAAATATGATGATAATCATCATCATCATCATTTATGGACATTAAACTGATGAGGACCAGAATGACGATAATGTTGATGACGACAACAATGATATGTATAAATATATATACATATAAATATATGTACATGTCTGTATGTGTGTATGTGTATGTATGCATATTACATGTGTGTTGCATCTCCCAATTGCAATAGATTTACACAAACAAATTGTAACTATTTATTATTGATCTCTAGCCATTATTTGCAAACTGAAGAACAAAGATTTTTTTTTGATCTTCTTCGTAAATATTTTTGCTGAATTCTTTCAAGCAGCATAAAATTTTTTTTTTAGGAATTCCATTTTCTGTTTCACGATTCCAATGTGGCTATTTATTTGTTCTTTAAAGAAAATGGAGAAATCAAAATCCATGCCATTGAATTTAAAGAACTTGAACAATTGAGTTAGTTATTCATTTAGACCACTGTTTGAAAGCTTATAGTTTTCTGGTTAAGGTGTTTGGTTAATGATACTAACATCTTAGACTCAATTCCTGGGTCGGGCTGAGAGTTATGTGTTTTGATGTCAGTATTCTCTTGTATTCTACACATAAGCAATATGGAGCTATGGCAAACGACGAATCAAGTTCCGATTAGAGAGCAAATATTTAAGAAAAAGTGGAAGTGGATTGGTAGCACAATTAGAAAGGACACACCAAATGTAGCGAAATGTACTTTACAGTGGAATCCGGATGGATATAGAAAGAGGGGTAGGCCTAAGAACTCGTGGTGTAGATCAACACAAAAGGAACTAGAGAAAGGGGGACATTCATGGCAGAGTATAAGTACAGAAGCGAGAAATTATGCGACATGGAATTCAATTATATGTGGCCTATACTCCGCGTTGGAGGGTTAAAGGTAAGAAGAAGAAAGATTCTCTTGTAGTCCAAGAAAAATGGTTCTGCAATTTCTTGCTGAACAACTGGCATGAATGGTTGCTTTATAGGGATCAAATGTATGTACTTGGTTTTATTTGTAGTTGTGGTGGCCAGCACCTGGAGAGGGTTGAGCTGACTCTGAGCAGCCAGTTTCAGTCTACTGCTCATGATTGCTGAGCACATTTGACAGTTGGCTCTGATGTTCCAGCAAGCAAAATAATGCTTCTCCCTGCAACCCAAAGATTGTGTAGAGTGTGGTCATCTCAAGAAGACGATCAGGTTCCAGCTGCAAGAGATCTCCTTGATTGAGTCAAGAAATGAGAAAACATTTTGAAAAACAGTTGTAACAGCATGGATCTATGGCTATGATCTCACAACGAAGGCTGGAATGGAATCTCAGTAGAAACAAAGAAGTTTTCAAGATGTCAAGGAATTCCAAGAGAATGTGATGAGGCAGCTGCTCAGAATAACAAAAAAAGAGTTGCAGGAATCCTTCCATCAATGAAAACAACACTAGATAAAGGGTATTGTTTTAGGAAGGGACCAAATGCTGACTTGATATGTGTTAAAGTTTTCATCTTATAGTACCAGTTCAGCTATTTTTTGATCAGACCTCGTATGTTAAATGTGTATGTGTGTATGTATGTGTGTGTGTACATATATATAGATATGTGTGTGTGTGTGTGTATTTATGTATGTGTGTGTGCGTGTGCATCCTTTATCTTTTGTTTCAATCATTTGATCCATCTTTAAGGGTTTTAGTTGAACAAATCAACCCCTGGACTTAATTTTTTAGATCCTGGTACTAACTCTATTGGTCTCTTTTGCTGAACCACTAAGTTGTCAGGATCTAAACTCACCAACACCAGTTGCTGAGAAGTGGGTGTGGGGAGCACAAACACAGACACAACGAGACACACACACACACAATGGGCTTCTTTCAGTTTTTGTCTACCAAATTTACTCACAAGGTTTTGGTCTGTTAAAGGCTGTCAAAAAAGACATTTGCTTATGTTGTTATGCAGTGGGACCGAACCCAGAACCATATGGTTGTAAAGCAAGCTTCTTACCACACAGCAACTCCTGTGTGATAAATATATATATATAGGCGGAGGAGTGGCTGTGCGGTAAGTAGCTTGCTTACGAACCACATGGTTCCGGGTTCAGTCCCACTGCGTGGCATCTTGGGCAAGTGTCTTCTACTATAGCCTCGGGCCGACCAAAGCCTTGTGAGTGGATTTGGTAGACAGAAACTGAAAGAAGCCCGTTGTATATATGTATATATAAATATGTGTGTTTGTGTGTCTGTGTTTGTCCTCCAACATCGCTTGACAACCGATGCTGGTGTGTTTAAGTCCCCGTAACTTAGCGGTTCGGCAAAAGAGACCCATAGAATAAGTAGTAGGTTAACAAAGAATAAGTCCTGGGGTCGATTTGCTAGACTAAAGGCGGTGTTCCAGCATGGCCGCAGTCAAATGAGTGAAACAAGTAAAAGAGTAAAAGAGTCTAGGAAATGTTGTCCTGACATTTTGTTGGTTGTGAATACATCCAACAAGCAAAACACCAACATCTGTTTTTTTAATTTTTCTTGTCGTCAGTAAATCAATAAGACTTCATGATGCAGTATTCTGTGGCCGGATGCTGTGGCCTAACTGAACTAGTTTTTAGGAAAACAGCGGATTGTTAAATATAAATGTTTTGAGCTGCCAGACATATTGCCTGTAAAAGATGTAAACAAACAAACGACCATTACTCAAACTGCATCGACACAGAGACACTCAGAAACAGAGATGTTTGCACTTATACATTATACATACTTTGTTGTTGGCACTCCGTCGCTTACGACGTCGAGGGTTCCAGTTGATCCAATCAACGGAACAGCCTGCTCGTGAAATTAACGTGCAAGCGGCTGAGCACTCCACAGACACGTGTACCCTTAACGTAGTTCTCGGGGATATTCAGTGTGACACAGTGTGACAAGGCTGACCCTTTGAATTACAGGCACAACAGAAACGGGAAGTAAGAGTGAGAGAAAGTTGTGGTGAAAGAGTACAGCAGGGTTCACCACCAATCCCCTGTCGGAGTCTCGTGGAGCTTTAGGTGTTTTCGCTCAATAAACACTCACAACGCCCGGTTTGGGAATCGAAATCATGATCCTATGACCGCGAGTCTGCTGCCCTAACCACTGGGCCATTGCGCATCCACATACATACATACCTCCCTTAATAGGCGTGGGGATGGGTATAGTTCAAATTTACAGAAAATGAAAGATGGAGACTGGTGAGGGAACAACAAGCAGATGTATCAGTTTGATGCATGGAAAGAATGGAAAAGTCTTTGACATTTGAAGGCTACAGTCTTCGACAGAAAGTATTGAAAGGAAAACCAGGGAGAGACAATGACAAAAATAGAAAGAGAATAAAACGCGTAGGGATTAATGGTTCAACATGGAGAAATAACCAAAGCCAGGAACTTTTCAGCATCCCTTCATATATATTATACATACACACACATACACACAAGTGGCTGTGTGGTAAGCAGCTTGCTTACCAACAACATGGTTCCAGGTTCAGTCCCACTGCGTGGCATCTTGGGCAAGTGTCTTCTACTATAGCCTCGGGCCGACCAAAGCCTTGTGAGTGGATTTGGTAGACGGAAACTGAAAGAAGCCCGTCGTATATATATATATATATATATATATATATATATGTATGTATGTATGTGTGTCTGTGTTTGTCTCCCCACCCAACATTGCTTGACAACCGATGCTGGAGTGTTTACGTCCCCGTAACCTAGCGGTTTGGCGAAAAGAGACCGATAGAATAAGTAATGGGCTTACAAAGAATAAGTCCTGGGGTCGATTTCCTCGACTAAAGGCGGTGCTTCAGCATGGCCACAGTCAAATGACTGAAACAAGTAAAAGATATATATATATATATATATATATATATATATATATAAATGGGATGCTGTAAAGTTCCTGGCTTTGGGTAACAGAAAATGCAGGAGGATCAGTTAATTGTGATTTTATTCAACATATTCCCCTCTTGGGTTCTGACACTTATTGCAGTGGTCCTTCAGTTTTTCTGAGCCCTGTAAAAAAATTTGGAAGGTTGGACTTTCTTGATAATTTCAAAGCCAGAAACTTTATAGTATATACACATGACATATATATATATATATATATATATATATATATATATATATATATATATATATATATACACAGACATATACATTATATATACGTGTGTGTGTGTGTTGTAAGTAGTTCTAAATTCTGATAAGTGATTTTTATTTGATTTTAAAGTTCCATTCCAGACGCAAATTGAAATAGTTTTTACTTACAATTCTGCAGTAATTACTTATGTGCGTGTCAGCATAAAAGTGAATTTATTTCATTGTTTAAACTTTGCAATATTATTTTTGTTTTAATTTAACAATTTAACAATCATGAAAACAATATAAGAATCAGATTTATCAAATAGTGAAAGCACGAACCCATCCCTATAAATATATGTGTGTGTGTGTGTGTGTGTGTGTGTGTGCATATGCATGTGTGTGGGGGGGGGGATAATAATAATAATAATAATAACTGTCCTGATACAGTGCCAGGCTCTGGCTCTTGTGGTTTCTCATCTTAACTGATTTGAAGTGTTATCATGTACATTGTTTCGTCTTGGTATAAAAGATGGTCTACAGCAAATATTCTGCTCAATACCACAGATTTGCTTGTCAATTGTTTGACCAGTTGAACATGTCCCTTGGTGGCTGATGATATGTGCATTTACGATCATGCACAGAAGTAGTGCAGGCACATCACAGCTGGGTGATGAAAGGAATTATTTTGGCTTTCAGTAATTATGCTCTGAAAACATGGATGTTTTGCTCATCATCCTTACACAACCCTCATTCAAGAACCTTTTGAGTGGAATGGATTACTCGACCTGAGGATAATTCTAACTGCGCCTCACCTGCAAGGTCATGTGTAGATCAAACAGGATCATCTGCCGGAAGAGATTTGTGATTTGTCTGCCTTCCTACTTACTAAGACTTTGGTTTTTGCTAGATTGATTCGAAGGCCCTTCGATTCTAGACCTTGCTTCCACACCTGAAACTTCTCTTCTAGTTCTGATAATGACTCAGCTATTAGAGCAAAGCCATTAGCATAGAGGAGCTCCCAGGAGCATCCTGTCTTGAATTCCTCTGTTATTACCTGGAGGGATAAACAAGAGGGGGCTGAGGACCGATTCTTGGTGAACCCTTACTTCTACCTGGAATCCTTCACTATATTCGTTGCCAACCCTCATCTAACTGACAGCATGTCTGTACAAGGCTTGTGCAGCTCTCACCAACCACTCATCTATCTCTAGCTCCTGTATTGATCACCAGACAAGGATTTTCAGAACCCTGTCAAAGGCTTTCTTCATATCAACAAAAAGCAAAGTACAGAGATTTATCTTTGGCTAGGTATTTCTCCTGCAACTGTCTCACCATAAATATACCATCAGTGGTGCTTCTGGCACAAACCCAAACTGCATCTCATCTAAACTAACTTTCTCCCTAATCAGTTGGGCTATGAGCCTCTCCGTGACTTTTGTCACCTGATCCAACAATTTGATAACCCTGTAATTATTCCTATCTAAGGCATCACCTTTACCTTTGTAGCAGTTGACTATGGTGCTGCTACACCAGTCATTGGGCATGACTCCTTTGTGTGTGTCCCAGTTAACTATACGGGTGACTAGACTATAGCCTATACTGCCAGATATTTTAAACATCTCAGCAGTGATTCCCGATGGGCTGCATGCTTTCCCTGACTTCATTCCTTTAATTGCTTTATCTACCAAGGTACAGTCAATTCAAATAGCCAGTCCCTCTGTTGGTTCGACATTTGGAAGACTCTCTTTCTACCATTTATTCTCTTCATTTAGCAGCCTTTCATAATGGTGCCTCCAAGTCTCTCTCTTTGCAGCATCATTAAATGCAAGTGAGCCATCATCCATGCAGACACATTTCTTTCCTATGACATCGTGACTTTCTCTCACACACTGTCTTGCAATTCGAAACACATCAAGTCTCTGGCCCTCAAGATGCAGAATATTGGCAAATTTCTTCTTATCTGCTTCCACTCTGGCTAAATAAACCTATCTCCTAGCTTCCCTTCTGGCAATCTGATACAATTCCTTGCTACCACCACACTTCCAGTCTTTCCATGCCAGTTTATTTTCCCTAAATATATGTATGTATATATGTATATGTGTGTGTGTGTGTGTGTGTGTGTGTGTGTGTGTGTATGATGTATATATATATATATATATATATATATATATATATAT
This sequence comes from Octopus bimaculoides, assembly GCF_046866305.1. NCBI lineage: Eukaryota > Metazoa > Mollusca > Cephalopoda > Octopoda > Octopodidae > Octopus > Octopus bimaculoides. The sequence goes on along the minus strand of NC_142954.1, from coordinate 20,459,911 downwards.
ATACAGTACATTGATGAATGCCAATAGGCAGGAAAGTACGTACTAGCCTTTATATATTTAATTCTCTATATTTAATACTCAATATTTCATATATTCAATAAGACATTCAATACTTCATTTCATTTTACTATCTATATTATATATTCCATATTCTATATCCCACATTAATTTTATAAGAATATAGATAAAACATAAAAAACAGACAGAGTTGGAACTCTTAAATAATATATTCCTCTATACACGATCATACAAAACCCTTTTTTTTTGTATATATTTTTTATTTTTATTTCTATTTAAATATATATATATATATATATATATATATATATATATATATACTAATCTGTCTCTCCTTATATTTATACACACACGCGCACACACATATATACATGCATCTGTCTACAAATATGTAAATGTGTGTTAGATAGTCTGGTCAGTTACCTATACATAATGTAGACAGCTCTGTTAGCAATATACCATATTCGAGATATTCCATATTCACTTCATTTCATTGGCTGTGAACGGAATCTACTGACCCGACACAAAAACCTACTGATGCACGCACTTAACATTATCAGTGCACATCTGCATGTCACAGATAGCATTTATATCAATCAAAATTCAACAATTACTGAATCGACAGAGCTACGATTGTAAATTTTACTCTCAGGAAGATTTAAATAACTTATTGTCTCACAGAAGTAACTCAAAATAATATGTGCCTGGCAAACATTCTCATTGCCGTACAAGCTTATAGAAGTTCATAGAAATCGCATTAGCTGCGTAGCTATGAGAATAGGATGGGTGCTGCTGAATTTCATAACGTTTGGCTGAGTGGTTAAGAAGCTTGGTTTCCAACCATTTGGATGTCTAGTTCAATTCCACTGCATGGTACCATCTTCGGTCTACAGAGTAAGACAAGTGTTTTCTATGTACTACAACAAACATGTGGAGGCGCAATGGCCCAGTGGTTAGGGCAACGGACTCGCGGTCATAGGATCGCGGTTTCGATTCCCAGACCGGGCGTTGTGAGTGTTTATTGAGCGAAAATACCTAAAGTTCCACGAGGCTCTGGCAGGGGATGGTGGCGAACCCTGCTGTACTCTTCCACCACAACTTTCTCTCACTCTTACTTCCTGTTTCTGTTGTGCCTGTAATTCAAAGGGTCAGCCTTGTCACACTGTGTCACGCTGAATATCCCCTCGAACTACGTTAAGGGTACACGTGTCTGTGGAGTGCTCAGCCACTTGCAGGCTATTCCGTTGATTGGATCAACTGGAACCCTTGTCGTCGTAACCGACGGAGTGCCAACCACAACAAACATGCATCACATATACATCCTCATCATCATCATCATTATACTTATCCTCTTCTTCCTCCTCCTCCTCCTCATGATCACCATTATCATATTCATCATCATCATCATCAGGTTCATCATTGTCACCATCATCATCACTATCATCATGATCCTCATCATCACCCTTATTGTCATCATCATCATCAGTAACAGCAGCATCACCAGCCAGCATCCTCCTCATCATTTTCAACATCATGATCATCACCATCATCATCTTCAACATCATTACCATCATTATGATCATAGTCATCATCATCATCTTCATAGATGTCATTGTCATCACCTTTACATTTTAGCGTTCACATTTCCTATGCTTACATGGGTCAGATGGAATTTGCTGATGAAGATCCTCTACAGCTGGATGCCCTTCCTGTCACCAACACTCACCTGTTTCCAAGCAAGGTAAGATTTCTCCCATGGCTACACTTGTTTATTATAAAAAATCAGAAGTTGAATACACTGCTTGTACAACAGTGATGCTTGTTTACAACTAATGTGTGATATCAAGACCAAGTAGTACAAACACACACACAAACACAAACAGAAAACACACACACACACACAGACACTCACACATGTAATCACTTGCTTACATACATATATATATAATCTATTCAAAGCTGAGGCTATATATATATATATATATATATATATATATATATATATAAGGTGCAGCAATATCAAAGCAAGGTTAACTGGCAAGATAGCTTTTGTGTGTGGCAGATGCACAGGGGCAATAAACACCGAAGATGTACAGAAAGCAGATTCCATCACATGCCAAGGTGAAAAACTAGAAGTAGTTGATAGCTTCCGTGATAGTGGTGGTGATTGTGATGATAGTAGTGCTGGTGGTAGCAGCTGCAGCAGCAGCAGCAGTAGTAGTAGTAGTAGTAGTAGTTTTAGTAGTAGTCATAGTAGTCTTCTTTCACAAGGGGTATGATTTGCTTGGCATCTTGTTGCTATTTCCAGCTGATCAAACAAGCACATAGCACCCTCCTCATCACCTCAGCAGCAGCAGCAGTAGCAGCAGTGGCAGTAGCAGCGGCAATAGCAGCAGCAGTGACACACTGTGTATTGAAAATCCCAGAAGTCAACAATGGGGTCGGCATTGTATTTCCTTTAAATCATTATAATGAAAAGATTATGGATAAAAGTTTCGCTATTTTGACATATTCCTCTGAACAGGAAGAATATTGAGTCACCAAGTGAGATGAAATATTTGGTAATGGTAACATTGGTGGCATTGGCGGTGGGTGAGGCTGTGGCGGCAGTGGGTTTGGCAGTGGTGATGGTGTTGGTGGGGGTGGTGGTGGTGCCATCATCTATCTAGCAAACAGACATAGGTCTTTAATCAATCGAAGCTATTTCAATTAGCGCGTTTGATCCTCGGCATTAGTAGTAAGTTATATCCTAAGTAGTAGCTAATTAAATTTAAAATATCGTTAAGACTCCTATAATGATTCCGAGAATCTTTGAATGAATGTCTTTATTCCTCAATAGCTCAGTTTCAAAGCATCTATTTAATATCTTGTGTGAGTAACCAGATCGATTCAAAAAGGGGTAGAAGAAGTAGAGCAGAGGTTTGATGGCTGATGGGAGTTTTAACTCTTCCATCTTCAATTAGAACTAGTTTTAATAACAGAAATTAATTATATCTCGTACATTTAAATGTCAGTTAAGCTGATATCAGGATCCTTTTATGGAACATGTAATGTCTTCAGTATAGAACATCAGTGACTAATGTGTATTACTTCATAACATGGTCTTTATACAATAAGCTAGAAATATGAGGACAGAACAAGGCCGAAACATCTCCAGGGTTGTCTCCCATACTTGCTGTACAATGAAAATAGTACAAATGATTGGTTTAATAATATTGTTACTTCTGTTTTCATTGCATTATATTTATGTTTTAAGTATAACCATTTATCTTCTATTTTTTTGCTTGTTGTACCAACCACTCAAGGAGTGTAATGGGTGCTTTTACATTCTACTCACATCGGAGCCATTTACATGACTCCAGCAATGACCACAAATACTTCTACTACTATTACTACTAATAATAATAATAAACAATCAGGGAAATATTGAGGTGAATTTCAAATACAGAAAATCCTAGAATTAAATGTACTGGAAACAAGCACAGGAAAAGCTAAATGCATGAAAACTCTTGCTAGAAATGCTGCCCTAGATATTGTCACTGATAAAAGGCCAGAAAAACTTCTCAATCTCAAATCCCCAAAGAGAGCTTCCCATGCTGATGTTGACAAAGCCCTTACCTTAGTGTCTTCTGGTTTAAAATCAGAGACAGAAGGGTTTATCATAGCTACCAGGCTAACATCTGAAAGAACGGCAGTAGCCCAACATGTCTATGTAAACAACAGGCAGAAATCACCGATCATATTGTCTCCATGCACAGCTTTCTTGAACCACAGAATATCTCAACAGGCATGAATATATTCACTGGGTAATTTGCAAGGATCTGGACCTACTCCATGATAAAAACTGGTGGGAACACAAACCATCTCCAATGCTTGAAAATGATCATACCTCACTCTCTGGAACTTCACCGTTCAAACAGTCAGAAAGATAGATGCAAATAGGCCAGACATTATATTGAAGGATTTCAGACAAAAATCATGCCTCCTCCTTGATATGATTGTCCTGATTGACATAAATCTGTGTCGAGACCTACCGAAACCAGAACAAATAAAAAGATCTTGAAATAGAAATTGGCATAATGTGGAACCTCAAGACTACAACAATACCTGTTGTCATAGGCACTCTAGGAATGATAGCAAAAGGGGCTGATTGTTCCCTATCTCAGATACCAGGAAATTCCAAAATGCAAGAGATTAAAAAAATAGTGCTCTTGACAAATGCTCATCTCTGATGAAAAATATTGTGAATGTGATTCAAAAAACATTTTAATCTGTAAACATTATCAAAAGTACTTTTAAATTTACATAACAGCAAACACCTTTTACTGTCACCTTAACATCGGACTATCATCCTATCAAATTATTTTTAAAACAAACTTCTAATTTTCTTATGTTTTGACAGACATTCTCTAGAACAATACTCTATGCAAAACCAAAATTATGACACCCTTATCATAATACAGACTTGAACTTCTAACTTGTTGTCTCTTGAGGTCTCTGAATCAGACTTGGAGTCAACTTGTATTAATACAAAGCAAAAGCCAAACATAATAATAATAATAATAATAATAATAATAATGATTTCTTTTATTTACCACAAGGGCCCAAGACATTGAGGAAAATATTGAAGGACGAGTTACAGCAGCAAAAAACAAAAAAAAATGTACAAAACAAAAACAGCTGCCGAAAACCATTAATAGGAAAACGATCCAAGATTTCTATACGGGGCTAGTTGAGGGCATGAGTGATGATGGCCTCGGATTGACTCTTGGCATAGGCAGGAACAGTCTGAGTGGTCGCTTCCAGAGGACTTTTAGGTCAAAGATCACAGACAATTTCCAAAAGTTTTTGGCTTGCAGTGCTACAGAGGGGTGTTACCTGCTTGAGACAAGCTCTTCAGGCATGGAGGTATCAACAGCCGAACCTGTCTGAGATGCTTGTAAGGGAATGAAACTAACCTGCATGCAATAATTGAGTGCTCATGCATTAAAATGTTGTGGGATTGCATGGAGCAGCTGTTATCACGTGTAAGACAAATTCAGATGTCTACCAAGTATATAAGGAAGATTGATGCACCACCTTCCATTAGCAGAGAAGGAAAGCAGATCTTTCTCTGCTTAGGGACTGTGGTAAAAGGGGCTGTGTGGTGAACCTGTCTGAAAGGTCTGGAGACAGGCACTTTCCTATCTGGCCAAGCCTTCACCAATTTCTTCAACTATCATTTAAAGTGGAAGGTGAGGGTAGGGAGGGAGGTACTACCTTTTAATGTGATAATCAAAAGATGGTCGACAGAGGCAAGATTGGGGAGACTGAATGGATTTACTCTGAATATGCTTTGCTAAGCAGGCAGAAAGAAACCAGAAGATTACTTTGCCTTGGAGATGGCAGAGTAATCTGAGATCTTTGTGTGGAGTTTACCACAGATTACCCTAAGTGAACTGCCCCACTATTGGGGATTCTATTTATTTATTATTTATTTCTCTGTTTTCTATTACATATAACAACAAAAATGGTTTCAAATTTTGGCACATGTTCAGCAAGTTCAGGGAAGGGGTAAGTCATTTAAATCGACCCCAGTATTCAACTGGTACTTATTTTATTAACCTTGAAAGATGAAAGACAAATTCAACCTTGGCAGAATTTGCAGTCAGAATATAAAGACAGATGAAAAACTGCAAAGCATTTCGCCCGGGACGCCAACAATTCTGCCAGCTCACTGCCTTAATAATAATAATAATAATAATAATAATAATAATCATCATCATCATCATCATTTAACGTCCGCTTTCCATGCTAGCATGGGTTGGACGATAATAATAATAATAATAATAATAATGAGAATAATAATTCTTTCCATTATAGGCACAAGGCCTGGATTTTTTTAGTTGGGGAGACTATCGATCACATCGACCCAAATACTCAACTGGTACTTAATTTATCGACCCTGAAAGGGTGAAAGGCAAAGTCAACCTCAACTGAATTTGAACTCAGAATGTAGCAACAGGCGAAATACTGCTAAGCATTTTGTCCAGCATGCTAACGGTTCTGCCAGCTCACTGCCTTCATAATCATAATGATAATAATGATAATGATAATAATGATAATGATAATAACGATATTTCAAAAGGATTGGCAGAACTCCTCACAAAGGTAAATAGACAATATGAAGTGCTTGGATGCAATTGCAAGAGATATTTTACTGGTTTGAACGATATTGAACATGATAAAGACAGATGTGCTGTCAAAATATCAATCATACCAATAAAATATCGATGGCATTGTGCATTGTGCTCTTCATATAATAATAATAATAATAATAATAATGATGACAATAATAATAATAATGATTTCAAATTTTTGCTACAATTTTTGCTTGGGGGAGGGGATTAAGTTAATTACATCGACCCCGAGAGGATGAAAAGCAATGTAGACTTTTGGACTCAATGTAGAAATGGGTGAAATAACGCTAAGCATATTACCTGGCATACTAACAATTCTCCCAACTCACCGCCTTAATAATAATAACAATAACAATAATCTTCATCATCGTCGTTTAATGTCCGCTTTCCATGCTAGCATGGGTTGGACGATTTGACTGAGGACTGGTGAAACCAGATGGCTACACCAGGCTCCAATCTGATTTGGCAAAGTTTCTACAGCTGGATGCCCTTCCTAACGCCAACCACTCCGAGAGTGTAGTGGGTGCTTTTATGTGCCACCAGCACGAAAGCCAGTCAGGCGGTACTGGCAACGGCCACGCTCAAAATAATATCAATAATATTAATACCTTGATGCACTTCCAGACAGTGGCTCTCATGGGTTCTGATCTTAACTAACTGAAAGTGTTATGTACATTGTTTTGTCTTGGTACAAATGATGGGCCACAGCAAATATTCTGCTCAATACTACAGATTTGCTTGTCAGTTGTTTGACCTTAACTAGTGGAGCATGTCCCTTGGTGGCTGGTGATATGTGCATCTCTGAATCTCTGATCATGAGCAGGAGTTGTTGGCACTCCGTCGCTTACGACGTCGAGGGTTCCAGTTGATCCGATCAACGGAACAGCCTGCTTGTGAAATTAACGTGCAAGTGGCTGAGCACTCCACAGACACGTGTACCCTTAACGTAGTTCTCGGGGATATTCAGCGTGACACAGAGTGTGACAAAGCTGACCCTTTGAATTACAAGTACAACAGAAACAGGAAGTAAGAGTGAGAGAAAGTTGTTGTGGAAGAGTACAGCAGGGTTCACCACCAATCCCCTGCCGAAGCCTCGTGGAGCTTTAGGTGTTTCCGCTCAATAAACACTCACAACGCCCGGTCTGGGAATCGAAACCGCGATCCTATGACTGAGAGTCTGCTGCCTAACCACTGGGCCATTGCGCCACGACCATGAGCAGGAGTAGAGGGGGAACATCATAGCTATGTGTTTAGAGGAATGAATTATTTGGGGTTTAGATAATTCCTCTCAACACATAAATGGGTGTTTCATTCAACATCCTTAAATAATCCTCATTCAGGGACCTGAAGAAAACTAACTGGGCCCCACCTCCAAGGTCATGCACTGTTTATCTTGATATGAAATCACCATGTCACACATATATGGTTGTGATGCATGTATCAGGTGTACCCTTATCAGACAGGTAGTCATGATAGATATACTGGGCTTTGTATATCCTATCCCAGCATCACTTTGATGCACTGCTCTCTCACTCAGTGATAATAATGGTTTCAAATTTTGCCACAAGACCACTAACAACAATAATAATAATAATAATAATGATTTCAGTTGCACTTCTTTGAAAACATAATAATAATAATAATAATAATTATAATAATAATAATCATCATCATCGTTTAACGTCCGCTTTCCATGCTAGCATGGGTTGGACGATTTGACTGAGGACTGGTGAAACCGGATGGCAACACCAGGCTCCAATCTGATTTGGCAGAGTTTCTACAGCTGGATGCCCTTCCTAACGCCAACCACTCAGAGAGTGTAGTGGGTGCTTTTACGTGTCACCCGCACGAAAACGGCCACGCTCGAAATGGTGTCTTTTATGTGCCACCCGCACAAGCCAGTCCAGGGGCACTGGCAACGATCTCGCTCGAAAATCCTACAGGAGCCAGTCAGGCGGTACTGGCAACGGCCACGCTCAAAATGGTGCATCTCATGTGCCACCCGCACAAGAACCAGTCCAGGGGCACTGGCAACGATTGCCATCCTATTTCAATATGTGTGTGGGATATTTTCATAACTTGAAACCCAAAATATATTTATGCTTTATACACATATAGGTTTGTGTCACCAACCCTCTAGCTGTATGTATTTATTTATATGCTTGTGTGTGCCTCAGTCTATGCATTACTTGCACTTTTAAAAACATAGATATTCAAATATTTCTTGGAAAAAATTTAGTGCCAAACAGCAATAATAATAATAATAATTTGAAAGTCAATTAAACTTCCATCATATTTCAATCAGAAACTATTTGTATATGATGTATTCAAGTTGAAAAGAAATTTTTTTCCCCCTCAAAATATTAAGAAGTAAAAAAAAAAAGTGAATTTTTTCTTTTTTTTTTTTTACTGATATATCGTTAAATATTCAATGAACTAAGTGGTGAAATGTAACCGTTCGTGTAACGTAAATCTCCACTTCTGATCTCTGAATTTTCATCTTACCATTTCTTCTTTCTTCATTTCTCTTTCTCTCTCTCCCTCTCTCTGTTTCTTTTGTTTTCATTTTCATCACCTCTTATTATTATTATTATTACCATTGATATTACTATTTTTTATTATTATTACTATTCTTCTTCTTCTTATTATTATTACTATTATTATTATTAAAATTACAATCACTATTATTATTAATATTATTCAATTTATTGCTATTATTATTATTATTATCATTATTATTATTATCATTGATATTACTATTTTTTATTATTATTACTATTCTTCTTCTTCTTCTTATTATTATTATTATTACTATTATTATTATTAAAATTACTATCACTATTATTATTAATATTATTCAATTTATTGCTATTATTATTATTATTATTATCATTATTATTATTATTATCATTGATATTACTATTTTTTATTATTATTACTATTCTTCTTCTTATTATTATTATTACTATTATTATTATTAAAATTACAATCACTATTATTATTAATATTATTCAATTTATTGCTATTATTATTATTATTATTATCATTATTATTATTATCATTGATATTACTATTTTTTATTATTATTACTATTCTTCTTCTTATTATTATTATTATTATTACTATTATTATTATTAAAATTACTATCACCATTATTATTAATATTGTTCAATTTATTGCTATTATTATTATTATCATTATTATCATTGATATTACTATTTTTTATTATTATTACTATTCTTCTTCTTCTTATTATTATTACTATTATTATTATTAAAATTACTATCACTATTATTATTAATATTGTTCAATTTATTGCTATTATTATTATTATTATCATTATTTCTATCATTATCATCATCATCATCATCGTCATCATTGTGCTTCCAACAAGACACGCACACATTTCTCTCACTACTTAAAAGAAAACCAGAGAAATTGTTCCACTCAACTTGCTAAAATAATTTTGGTTCCTCTGGAATTTATTTGGAATTTGTGTGTGTGTGTGTGTGTGTGTGTGTGTGTGTGTGCATGCATGTATTACATTGATTTTTGTCTATTTTTTTCTACACTAATATAGTATAGTTATAAGGAAGCATATATATATTCTTCTCATGGCTAAGAGTTGTTTTGACTCTTATTTCTTGCAATGTTGGTGCTTACTAGCATCCTCTGTCACTTTGGGGACAACTGTACTTGTTGCCCATGGCTCTAAATTGTGAATAACCACCTAGATAATTTATAATTGTATATGTAATCCAGAAGATGTACCCAGCGCAAGCTATGGACACATAAGAGATACAGCAATATCAGAAGAAGATTAACAGGGAAAATACTAGAGAAAATAAGCAGAAGTAGTTGATAGCTTCCATTACTTTAGGTGACCAAGTCAGTAGCAGATGCTCTGAGAGTATAGCTGCTAGAATAAGAATAGAGAGCTCTTATCTCTGCTGGCAGCAAAGGGCCTCTCCCTCAGAGGGAAAGGCAGATTGTATGATGCCTGTGTGTGAACAGTGGAGGCGCAATGGCCCAGTGGTTAGGGCAGCGGATTCACGGTCATAGGATCACGATTTCGATTCCCAGACCGGGTGTTACCAGGATATTTATTATATCCTTTCATCGGAGATGACACATGCTGATATATGACCAACGTTGGACCCCTTATTCGCACAATCGCCGAACCTGGAGCTTAACTGTCGTCTATCCATATGCTTACTCAGCATTACCTGACACCTTTGGGTCTTACTGACACCAACGGAATGGAATGGATAAGATCTGGGCTACATATGTTTCATAGCGAGCGGAACCTCGGAAGTGGTAAACAACCAAGTGAGATGTATATCAAAGGAAACTCTTCAGACCAAGGATATCTTGATTAAACGAAAGCTTACATTGTCATAAGGAGGTTCTAGTTAACACAATCTGAATCATCCATGTGTTAACACGAACCTCCTTGTGACAATGTAAACTTTCATTTAATGAAGATATTTTTGGCCTGAAGAGTAGTCTGCGGTCTCACTTGGATATTTACCACTTTTAGGGTTCCACTCGCTATGAAATATATGTAGCCTGGATCTTGACTACTCCATTCTGTAATTCTTATATTATTATTCACATGCCCAGCAACCCTGGTCACCTACTGTGAAATATAAAAAGAACATTTTTCAGTTTATCCTACATTGATACGAAAAATATCCATAACATTCCATCTCAATAAACCACTATTGTCCTTGAAAGTTGTTTTATATTTACTACAGACTGCTTGAAGCTAGCTTTCTTCTTACACCTAGATTCTTGACTCTTACATTTATATATGTAGAAACTCTGCCAAATCAGATTGGAGTCTGTTGTAGCCATTGGGTTTCACCAGTCGTCAGTCAAATCGTCCAACCCATGCTAGCATGGAAAGTGGACGTTAAACGATGATGATGATGATGATATATATATATATATATATGTGTGTGTATATATCTGCAAAAATATGTGACACTTATTCAGTAGCCATGATAAAACTCCGAGTTTCAGATGCCAGAGTGGGGGCCCACGCCAACATCTCTTCAGTTATCCGGCCAATTGAAAATTCCTGTGAAAAATGACCATTAAAAATGCCCCCGCCCTGGCATCCGAAACGCGGAGTTTTATCATGGCTACTGAATAAGTGTCACATATTTTTACAGATAAATTCCTCTATTTACATAATATCGAGTTCTCTTTCTTTCTTTTGTTGTCCTTCCTGTCAAATACAAACATATATATATATATATATATATATATATATATATATATATATATATATGTAACACAAATGGGCTGAGGTTCTCTACACCTGTTTCAGACATGTTTTTCATTGATGAACAAATCAATTACATCATGTAAAAAAATGTTTTCTGCATGTAAATTAAAATAATATTTAACATTTATGATATTTTTCACACAATATTTAATCGACCAATGCATTACTAGATTCGAATTTATAGGGTGACAGTGACAAGAAATGATTATAAATGTGTTGGTGTGTTGGAAGAGTGAGGTGTTAGCCTGTATATTTGTGTGTGTGTGCGTGTGTGTGTGCGTGTAGTGATGAAATCTGCTCAAGTTGAAGTATATGTGTGAATATGTGTATGTGGATGTGTGGTTTTGTAAATGCATGCATTCGTATGTATGATCACATATGTATTCATGTGTATGATGCATGTGTATATGTGTATGTATGTTTGTGCATGAGAGTGTGTACATACATACATACATACATACAACTATAGATTTATGGATAGATTAAAGAGAATTGAAATATTTGATGATTGTTTTTAGATTTTTGATGGGTAAAATACTACGAGTAATAGTTCTGATAATAAAAGTGCTTAAAAATAGGTACATATATCCATCTAGTTATTTGTCTGTCTGTCTATCTATCTCTCTATGTATCTGTCTATATCTACTTCTCTCTCTCTCTCTCTCTCTGTCTTTATATATGTGTCTGTCTGTCTGTCTGTCTGTATACTAATAAATATGAAATATATATTGATATTTTGTTGTGTCTAGGGAGAGTCATATTGCCTTAATATATTTAACATGCTCACCAATACAATTTCCACTCATTTTGTATATACATTTTAAAATATAAATATGTATATATATATATTTACATATATTCCTAAGTAGATATATGTATACATACGCCACTGTGTGTGTTTATGTATGTGTATAGAGAGGGAGAACGATAGACAGACAGATAAATAGATAGATACATTGATATGTATGTATATTGACAATACATATATATAGTTGGAATTTACAAAAAAGCAAAAGACGAAGACAGGTGTATAAACAACAAACAGGTGTAATAGTTTAATGCTCGGTAAGGTGAAAAAGTCTTTTACGTTTCGTGCCTATGCTCTTCAACAGAAAGGAACACGAGAAAATAAACAGAGAATAAAATAAGCTTTAGTGGCTAGTGGCCATTTTCTCTCTCTCTATATATATATGTGTGTGTGTGTGTGTGTGTGTGTGTGTGTGTGTGTGTGCATATGTATATATAGTTCAGTGGTTAGAGCATTGGACTGGCAATCATGAGGTAGTGAGTTCAATTCCTGGGCCATGTGTGTGCTGTGCTCTTGAGCAAGACACTTTATTTCGTATTGCTCCAGTTCACTCAGCTGTAGTGAGGTCATAAGCTGCATCAGTTATTGTCTTTCCCTTGGATAACATTATCGGCAGGGCTGTGTATATTGGAGTTGTAAAACAATATATTCATCTGGAGTGTTAAGTATAAGAAAGCTCAAGTAAATATAATTGGTAAAAATGTCAGATTGTGCTATTATGTGTATTCTTATTAAATAAATATAAACTTAAAATGTAGAGTTTAATTCAAATGTGTATAGTTACTAATGTATAATTAAGGTAGAAGAAATTGTAACCTTTAATTTGTGCTTCTGTATATATATATATATATATATATATATATATATATATCATCATCATCATCGTTTAACGTCCGCCTTCCATGCTAGCATGGGTTGGACGATTTAACTGAGGACTGGTGAAACCGGATGGCAACACCAGGCTCCAGTCTGATTTGGCAGAGTTTCTACAGCTGGATGCCCTTCCTAACGCCAACCACTCAGAGAGTGTAGTGGGTGCTTTTACGTGTCACCCGCACGAAAACGGCCAGGCTCGAAATGGTGTCTTTTATGTGCCACCCGCACAAGCCAGTCCAGGGGCACTGGCAACGATCTCGCTCGAAAATCCTACGGGAGCCAGTCAGGCGGTACTGGCAACGGCCACGCTCAAAATGGTGCATCTCATGTGCCACCCACACAAGAACCAGTCCAGGGGCACTGGCAACGATCTTACTTGGCTTGCCGGGTCTTCTCACGCACAGCACATTTCCAAAGGTCTCGGTCAGTAGTCATCGCCTCGGTGAGGCCCAATGTACGAAGGTCTTGCCTCACCACTTCAGCCCAGGTCTTATATATATATATATATATATATATATATATATATATTAGTGTGTCTGGGGAGAGTTATTCTTTTTTAATGACTTATTACTTAACACACTCAGTGCTTCGATTTGCACTCATTTACTTATTAATTTTTTCTAAAATTTTTGTTATGTCTTCCAATATTTTCAATAGCCATTGACTCAACGTCTATTGAAAAGGTTGCAAGATGCAACGAAAATTTTAGAAAGAATAAATATGTAAAGGAGTGGAAATGAAACCAGAGTGTTAAGTAATAAGGCTTTAAAAGAGAATGACCCTCTATAGACACAATAAAATATGCTTCAACACACAAATTCACATAAAGAATCTTGCAATACAAAAACGAAATATATATATATATAATATACATACTCTTTTACTTTTTACTTGTTTCAGTCATTTGACTGCGGCCATGCTGGAGCACCACCTTTAGTCGAGCAAATTGACCCCAGGACTTATTCTTTGGATGTCTAGTACATATTCTATCGGTCTTTTTTGCTGAACCGCTAAGTTACAGGGACATAAACACACCAGCATCGGTTGTCAAACGATGTTGGGGGGACAAACACAGACACACAAACATATACACACACATACATATATATATATATATATATATATATATATATATACATATATATGACGGGCTTCTTTCAGTTTCCTTCTACCAAATCCACTCACAAGGCTTTGGTCGGCCCGAGGCTATAGTAGAAGTCACTTGCCCAAAGTGCCACGCAGTGGGAATGAACCCGGAACCATGTGGTTGGTAAGGAAGCTACTTACCACACAGCCACTCCTGCGCCTATATATATATATATATATATATATATATATATATATATATATATATATTATATATATAAAGTACTGGTGATGACGCCATGTAAAAAGCATCTGGTACACTCTGGAAAGTGACTGGCATTAGGAAGGATATCTGCCCAAAGAAACCATACCAAAACCAACAACTGATCCCTGTTGCAGCTCTACACCTTAACAGCTTCTGCCAAGCGATGCAACTGATCCCAGCATGGAAAACAAGCATTAAATGGTGATCGTACATTGACTCATGCAGATATTCTGCTGCAACTGATAGCTTGCAAGTTTCAATAATATTGTATCCCATGGAGAGAGATGCGAGTTCTTATTTCTGAAGCTAAGCTTTTTCTTTTGATGGAAAAATTAAATTATTCTTAAGATAGCAAATAGATTTAGTGCCATCCAATTTCCTGTGCGATGCTGTTTGCTCAGCGTGATCTTAAATATTCATGTTTCCTTATCTATCGGAAACGGTTTCCTTTGAGAACTTAAAATACGTCTCTTCATGGTATATGAAGTTCTTTAAATTTGAAGACTTCTTCATTATCAACATCGTTTTTGTCATCCTCGTTTGGCATCATTATCATTGTCAAAATCATCATCATCATAATCATCATTGTTATCACCATCATCGTCATTGTTATCATAATCATGATCACTATCATCATCATGGTTTTCATCATCATAGTCATCATGATGCTGATCATTATCATCATCATCATTGTTATCATCATCGTTATCATCATTATCAGGATTACTGTCATCATCATCATGGACATTAGTAGCAGCATCATCACCATCTTCATCAACATCATTATCGTTACTAAAATTATCATCTTCATCATGATCACCATCGTCATCATCAACCTCATCCTCATCTCACTGTTGTCATCATCATTGTCATCACTGTTGTCATTGTCATCATTATCATCAATCACCATCACATATTCTCCCCTACAGAACGTTACATAATGTGGGTGTGTGTGTGTGCGTGTGTGCGCGTGTGTGTGTGTGTGTGTGTGACAACTCAATCATGTAAGGAAATGTAAGCAGCAATAATAATAATAATAATAATAATAATAATAATAATGATAATAATGGTTCTATGGTTGTAAAGATCAGCTACTCATCAATAAGATGATCTTGGAAAATTGTCACAAATGACACAAAACCTTGTCGATAATCTGGATAGACTATAAAAAAGCATTTGGTAGCCTACCACATAGCTGGATTAAGAAATGTCTGGAAATGTATAAAATAGCTCCTACTCTGTGAAACTTTTTGTCTATAAGTATGAGATCATGGAGAACCACACTGACTTTGAGCAGTGTCAATGAATCTCTAAATGATGGAGATGTAAGTATTTCATGTGGTGTTTGCCAGGGTGACTCTCTAACACCACTCCTCTTTTGTCTAGCCTTAATACCTCTCTCAAAATTGCCCAATGATGCACAGTATGGTTATAAAATGTTTGATAAAATATAAACCATTTTATTTACGTGGATGATTTAATGCTCTTTGCAAAATATTACCAGCAACTCAAGGGCTTACTGTTGATTGTTAAACAATTCTGTGATGACATCAGGATGCAATTTGGTCTCGATAATTGTGCAAAACCTACCTTTATCAAAGGAAAAATGACAGAAACATCAAATGTTAATCTTGACCAGCTGAATGTCAAAGTAGCTAGAACCAGCGGACAGCTACAAATACCTAGGGGTATTTGAAGGTGATGGAATCAGGTATTCAGTGATGAGGGAATGGATCAGGAGAGAATGTTATCGCAGGGTGAGAGCAATACTTAAGACAGAACTAAATGCAAGAAACAGGATCGAAGCGATCAATACTTTAAGCCATACCAGTCGTGACTTATAGTTTCAATATCATTAATTGGTCAATTACTGAAATATGTAATCTTGACAGAAAAATATGAAAATTGTTGACAGTGGATAGAATGCAGATATAGAACATATATATGGATAGAGATATCTAAGGCAGATATAGAACAACTTTACCTGCCAAGAAAAGAGAGAGGCAACAACTTTTAAGAAAGTTATCTCCTGCCGAACACGAAAAATACTGTAACTATATTTGGCCGATGAAACTAGGTGAGATTTGTTTCAATGAAACAATTTGTTATCGAGACTTTTCAGTGAAAGAAGTTCCCTGTTCAATACTCGATGGCAATGTTTAAATTTACTTAAAATAATGAAGATTCCGTCACCTGTGCTGAGGTCGTTAACAGAGAGTGTGAAAAATTCAAATTAAATGAAATGTTCAAATGTCTAATTTTTATTCAAGAAAAGATGCGAATATTCGCTCCCGTATATTAACGAAATTAGAACAGGACAAAAAAAATTAACTCTACAGGCTGTGGCTGAAGAATACCAAAGGATAATAATTATGAGGTATGATGCAGATAAAACTGAAGAAAGAGATTGCTCTCAGACATATGCGTGTCATCCTGGAATGGATAAGAAAAAAAAAAAAACGAACCTCTAGGCCAAATCCATGCTATGTTTGCAGAGGTTTACATTTTAAAAGTAATTGTGTTTTTGAAAATCGTAAATGTTTTGATTGTGGAAAAATCGGACATAAAAGCTCACATTGTATAGCGAAACAGAAAAAAAGAGTCAAGCAAAAAGAAAAATGCTAGAAAGAATGTATTGTTAAAAAAAAATTCGAAGCAAGGCTTAGAAAAGAAAATTTGTGTCCTTAAAAATGAATAACGTGAATATCAAGTTACAATTGGATACGAGCAGTGATATCACGAGAAGTAATACAGATACATGGAGAAAAATAGGGAAACCTAGATAAAAGGAAACTTCGAAAATTGCATGAGGTGTTTCAGGAAAAAATTGCATTTTATGGGTGAAATGATAAGTGATGTTTCATTTCATGGAAAAACTTTGAAAGCCAAATTTTTTGAGTTGAAAAATAAGACAAATTTATTTGGAACACAAAAACACGACAAATTTATTTGGAACCTGTACAAATAAGGCATCGGGGAGTTTAAAAAATGGGCGATCTTACGATACCAGTACCAAAGCACCCACGCGTGTTTATTTACATCACATCGGCCTTTTCCGTAAAAAGTGTACGTACGTCCGCACGCAAACACGCACGCACACACACACACACACACATACATAACCTCTCTTTCTCACACTGACAAAAGAACTTCACCACACTTTCTGTCTCGCATACTCACTATAAAAAGGAAATAAGGTAATTTTTCAGATTAACACCCGCACGATCTTCACTACGGTGTTAGGGTTAGAATTTTAGGGTTAGGGTTTTAGGGTTTGGGATAGGGAATTCCGTCCCTAACCTTAAAAAAGATTGTGCGGGTGTTAATCTGAAAAATTACCGAAAATAATAATTTCAGTTATCTCTTTCTTTCTCTCTCTCTCTCTCTCTCTCTCTCCCTCACACACATACACACACCAACACCAACTTCAAAAGAAATCGCACTCTCTCTATCTCTTTCGCTTTTAGGACGTCGTTTCCCTCTTTTCCTTCAATACTTTTTACGGAAAAGGCTGATCTTTGGTAAAGATCGCCGAAGACACTTTAAACAGAAAAGGCCGATCTTTGGTACTGGTATCGTAAGATCGCCAAAAAGAGAATTAAAACAAATTTTTCTTGACGTTTTTTTTTTCTGAGGAATTGGGTCTTTGTACAAAACAGAAGTGAAGTTTCAAGTGAAAGGAAATGTTATTCTGGTATTTAAACCAAAAAGAAGAGCACCTTTCGCAGCGTTGAAACAAGTCAACGAAGAATTGGATAGACTTGAAAAGCTTGGCGTGATTGAAAAAATTGATTACACAAATGGTATGGCGCCGTCATACCATGGTTCCGAATTCGCCTAAGTCGCTCGCTCGTTTCATGTAATTGTAACGTTATTCTGTTGTTGTGTGTTTTTCTACACTCTGTTTTTGCTGCCTTGCAGCGGTACTGCTAGTGTTTTCCCTCGGTTGAAGGGGAAAGCGTTGTGAATGATGCGGAGATGGACTATGTGAGTCTTAGTTCGTCCCCTATGACCTCGTCCGAGGAGGGCCTGAGAAAAAGTCTGGAAAGGATTGACAAAGTAATGGAAGGAAGGAAGGAAGGAAGGAAGGAAGAAAATGAACTTTGCAGCTGCGGCTGATGATAAGAAAGAAGAAATCTCTCTCAACAAAAAAGAAAAGCAAAAATACAAAGAAACGTTGAAGAGAGAAGGACAAGAGGTGAAGGTGTCACCCCTCAGCAACAACACAAGAATTATCAAGGAAAGAAGTATCACATACAGAACCTATAACCCGAAATCCAACAAAGTGAAGAGAGTGGCAAAAGAACAAATAGAAGAAGCACTAAGAACCTGGGAGCATTACTCTATTTTACTCTATTTTACTTGTTTCAGTCTTTTGACTGTGGCCATGCTGGAGCACCACCTTTGGTGATATTGAACCCTGCCCAGGATGTTATTGGTGTCTACATATGCCTTTACCCACAAGACTACCGAGACACCTACGACCTTAATACCAAAGGGGAGTCGATTAAATTTATAAAACCCCTTATGGGTATTTATTGTCAATTATTTTGAACATTCCTCATCAACTTTTACCTGCAAATATGCTTCAAATAGGTCCAACTTTGAAAAAAATTTTCCTCCATTCAACTTTGCAAAAATTTCTTCTGGACTTGGTAACGGGTAATTATATGGCATCAAACATTCTTTTAATCCCGTTGAAAATAAAAAAGAAATAATAATAATAATAATGATAATAATAAATACCCTGATGCAATACCAGGCAGTGGCTCTCATGGCTTCTGATCTTAACTGATTGGAAGTGTTATCATGTACATTGTCTTGTCTTGGTATAAAGAGATGGGCTACAGCAAATATTCTGCTTAATACCACAGATTTGCTTGTCAGTTGTTTGACCTCAACCAGTTGAGCATGTCCCTTGGTGGCTGACGATATGTGCATCTCTGATCATGAGCAGACGTAGTGGAGGAGCATCATAGCCATGTGTTCAGAGGAATTCTTTGGAGTTTGAATAATTCACTTTTGGAAACATGGGTGTTTTGTTCATCATCCTTAAAAGAAACCTTATTGAGCAGGATGGGCTACTCAACCTGCAGAACTGGGCCCCCACCTGCAAGATCATGTACTGTTGATCTTGATATGCGTTCACCATGTTGCACACATATGGTTGTGATGCATGTGCCTGATGTACCTTTATCAGATGGGTAGACATGATGGGTATACTGGGCTTTGTATATTTTACCCTAGCGTCACTTTGATGGGATGTGCCGCTCTCTCACTCACTCATAATAATGGTTTCAAATTTTTCCAAAAGGGTAGCAATATTGGGGGAGGGGGTGAGTTTATTACATCAACCCCAGTGTCCAACTGGTACTTATTTTTTATCGACCCTGAAAGGATGAAAAGTAAAGTCAACCTTGGTGGAATTTGAACTCAGAACATAAAGACAGACAAAATGCCACAAAACATTTTGCTTAGCATGCTAATGATTCTGCCAGTTCATCATCTTGATAATAATAATGAAATACACAAGATGGCTGTTGAAATGTGAATCTATGAGCGTTTCTCTTTGATAGCAATAAAAAAATAATGTATATAGCAGTTTTATGAGTAGCATTGCTCTTGTGATATAGCCAGGATTCTAAAAGCACCAACACACACACAACCACACTCACACATACATGTGCAGAAAGGTTCTAAGGAAAAAACTGATTTTCTTTTAGTACCCAAATGAGCATATCATGAAAGTTTTTTTTATATTCTTATATTATGTCTTTATTGATTTCAGAGAAGCAAATATCTCTTAGAATCCTTTCTCTAAATCTGAGACTTAACAATTGATTTTGTCAGAAAGAAGGTTAAAAGTGTCACTAGAATTTGACATAAATTCTAAAAGGAATCGGCAACAATCAAAACTAAATAGGAAACTCATATAGAAATATAGCATATTTGTTTGCCAATAATGGCACTTCTTAAGAGCTGACATAAAATGCTAAAATGGCGATTCTATTGTGGAATCAACGGTGATGATCGTCTCATATGAAAATAAACGTTTATATTTTATACATCGCAAATAGATTTGATGATGTTCATGTCTTTTTTTTCCCCATTTTTTATGTGTGTGCATGTAAGTGGATGTATGATTTTCTCAAAGCAAACATTACACACACACTCTCACCACACACACACACACACACTCACACATAATGCTCGCAGGCACAGTCTGGTAAACACACATAAGCCCAACTATATATTTATATACGTGTGCAGGAATGGCTATGTGTTTAAGAAGTTTGCTACACAACCATCTGGTGCTGGGTTCAATCCTACCCTGAACACCTTAGGCAAGTGTCTTCTTCTATAGCACCATGCCCATCAAAGAAATGTGAATGAATTTGGTAAATAGAAATGAAAGGAACCCATTCAATATGTCTATATATATATATGTGTGTGTGTGTGTGTGTGTGTGAGTGTATCCTTACGCATATGTGTATGTGTGTGTGTGTGTGTGTGAGTGTATCCTTACGCATATGTGTATGTGTATGTGTGTGTGTATTGACAAATCACATGTAATAATGAGAGGAGTAGACCTCAATATCATTAGAAATAGAGGGATATATGCATTGAATGACATAGTTATGGAGACTCACATACAGGACTTGAAGTTTCTGTGCCTGCCTTAAGGTAAGGGCACCGGGCTTATGACAGGTGAAGTGCAACAGTCATATCGTTAACTCAGAAACTTAAAGTCCTATATCTGCTTTTCCATATGCCTATCATTCAATATATGTATCATCATCATCTTCATATATATCATCATCATGTTCACTTTCCATGTTGGCATGGGTTAGACTGGTAAGCTGGAGAGCCACACCTGGTTCCAGTTTGATTTGGCATTGGTTCTAAACCTGGATACCCTTTCTAACACCAACCACTTTACAGAGTGTAATGGGTGCTTTCAACAGACCACTGGCACGAGTGCCATTTGCATGATACTGGTAATGACTATAACTACGATTTCAGGGTTGCCCTTTCCATGGCCCTGACAGCAGTCATGACTATGTTTCCCCTTGGATCGATGAGACTTTCCAAGCACAACATATTACCAAGTTCTCAGTTACTTGTCATTGCCTCATGTGTGTGTGTGTGTGTGTGTGTATGTGTGTGTGTGTGTGTGTACGTGTACATATATAAATTTACAGAAAACAAAAGATGAAGACAGAAGTAGGAACATCAAACAAGCGTATTAGTTTAACGCTTGGAAAGAATGGAAAAGTCTTTTATGATTTGAGCCTATGCTCTTCAGCAGAAAGGATTGAAAGGAAAAAGAACGGAATAAATATAGAATGATGCGGAGGCAAAGCCAACTCCTCCAGCATTGAGGTGCAAAATAAGGAAAATTCTTAGTCTCAGCAACTCTGAGAAAGTTTTCCTTCTTTACTTCATTTGGCACAGCTTCACTTGTGCCAGTGTGGTCAGTTGAAAACTTTGTATATAAATTGTGAGTAGTTTCCAGAGGTCTTCAGGAGAGATTGTACAGTTCTTCAGAGCCTTCCTTTCAACAGCTTTACAACGTATAGGCTGCAAACATTGACACGAGGCCCGGATTAACCACTTAAGCATGTCCCTTAGTGGCTGACGATATGTGCATCTCTGATGAAGAGCAGGAGTAGTGGAGGAGTATCATAGCCATAGAGGAATTCTTTGGAGTTTGAATAAGTGTAAGAAAATCAAAGTTTGAAGGAAATATTAACCATTTTTCATGTTTTCTAGGGATAAGCAAATTGGAAATAACAGTTTCTACCCAAGGACAAAAATTGTGTTACAGTTTTATCTATGAACACGGATTACTTCTCTCACTAGGATTCCTCATTCCATTCCAACTGTAGCTTTCTCAACAATTGCTTGGATTTCTTGAAGCTAAATTTATAAGTTCTAAAATTGCAGAAGAATTCATTGCTGGGCAGTTTAGTTTAATGGTAAAACACTTGATGTGTAATCACAGAGATGTGAGTTCGAGTCTCATGGCTGGCCAGTAACGTATTTTTCTGCAGTATATGGATAATTTATACTGATCTCGCTATTTATAGCATTATCACGCGTTTGAGAAATAAATTTATTTCTGCATCTTATAATAGAAGGTGTGTTTTAAGAGAGATTTGGGTGCTATTTCTAGCATGTCTAAGAACTGCATATAAGAAGCACCATTCTGTGACTGATTAAAAAGTATTTGAACAAAAAGTTGGAGATAGGTATTATTATCACTGAGATCAAAATAACTAGAAGTGATTAGAAAAAAGTTTGTAACTTATGTTGACATGGAGACATTTGCCAATAGAATATGAGATGATGGAGCAGGGGAATGGTTTCAAATGAATTCATTAATGAAATTGAAAGTGCGATAAAGATACCACTTTCAGTAAATCGAAGATGTTGAAATGGAATTATAATTTGATTCAGTTGTGAGACAGTATTAAGTTTAACACACAAGCAGAGACAGATTGTCTTGAAGAATTCCTGCAGATGACTTCTGCTCTACATGAAACAGTAATTGATATTCACATGCATGTGCACATATAGACAAACACACACCATACACAGACAAGTGTATACATACACACATATATATTTGTGTTTGGATGTGTGTGTGTGTGTTTGTGTGTGTGTGTGTGTATATATATATATATATATATATATATATATATATATATAGGTGAGTGTTTTTATACATGTATGCATAAATATATGTGTATGTATGAGTATATATGTATATATATATATATATATATATCCATATACTAATACACACATGTATACACAATCTATAAATACAGTATATGCACGTCTGTGTGTGTATACACACCACTAGCCACTAAAGCTGTTTTTATTCTCACTCTGTTTATTTTCTTATGTTCCTTTCTGCTGAAGAGCATAGGCTCAAAATGTAAAAGACTTTCTCACCATCCCGACCATTATACTAATGCACCTGTTTGTTGTTTACACACCTGTCTTCATCTTTTGTTTTTTTGTAAATTCCAACTATATATATATATATAAGAAAATGAGATGACAAAGGTAAAAACAATTACATTATTTAATTCCTTAGCTTACTGCTGTTTCTGCTATAAGATGCAGTGCACTCAGAGTTCAGAGCCTGAATAACACCTTATAGCTTCATCGAAGCCTTGAATATGAAGATATGAAGGTGCTC